>NC_039492.1:48292-292800 GCF_003590095.1 Trichoplusia ni
AAAATGTGTTGAAAATTTTAAATTTTTTATAATTTTTTTTATTGTATATATTTTTTTTTTCTCTTTTCCCTTTTCGCTGCTCTCTTTATTTTTCTAAATTTGCATTGTTTGTAGTTAAATACAAAATATAATGTGTATAATACTGGTGATCTGTGGCACAGGTTTTACCTAAAACAGACTCCAGTCTCTATGTCATATACAACACTTTTATGTAACCATAATTTTCTGATGATGAGAAAAATAAAGACATTTTTGATTTTTTTTTGGTTCTGCACGGATAGCTAAGTCACCAGCCAGCTGGTTGAGGTCACCAAGCTAAAGCCACTGCGCGTCGTGTCGCGGCCTCGATCCCCGCGTATTACACGCTATTGTGTGATCTAGCAATGCTTGTCTTGAGTCTGGGTGTCTCGGGCATTTAACTTGAATGTTTGTGAAAACCCCCGCTATAGGTTTATTTAATAACCATCGTGCGGGAGTTGTTTTTTTTTTTATAAAAAAGAAATACCTTTTTAAGGGATTTTCGACTTCATGTTCATTTTTGTACGTCGGTTTAACCGTTTCGGTCACTGTTTTCCGCAAACGTTACTCTGCGAAATAACTAGGTAGGTAAAGAGAAAACAAAACATTTGTTTTCATTAGATTTCTCACTTTAACATAAGGTATCAGGAAATCTGCAGGTTACCTAGTTAAAATGGATATTAGGTAACGTTCTCCATTCAAATAAGTTGAAATTAAAATAAAAGTATCAAAATAAGTTTCAGTGAAATACAAAAAGCGGCTCCGATTCTGCGGTGGCCCATGAGGGGATCGAACCCGCGACCTTCGCGTTGTTAGCACGACGCTCTAACCAACTGAGCTAATGGGCCACATGAACATTGATGTGAAAAAGCTGTGTAGTATCTTAACAAGACCCCGATTCTGCTATTTACAACGGCCGATAAATGAATGGCAATTGAATTAAATTTGAAATTAATCCTATTCTCTTGAGCTTTATGCCAACACAATAATTGAAAATTTATTTTAATTACCTTAAGTGTACCGTCCCACACTTTCTAATTATTGTGTAGAAAAAATGCTTAAGATAAAACGAAAAGTGTCGTTTTGAGCCAATTTACATTCATTCATCGGCCATTGGGGCCCTGTTCCGAAAATTCTGTGGACATTTAACTTTTTCCTTACAAATAGAAAACCTGTCAAGTGCTATTCATGTTTGTGACTCGTAGTGGGTCAACCCCTAGTGGGCTTCGCATAAAGAAAAAAAATTCGTAACAAAAATGTGACCCATCAAATCCATGATTTGTACCGACCATAGCTTAACCTCGATGTTTTTTTCATTATTTGCTGGTGCATCTTTTGGAGTATGGAACCTAGAAATCATTTGTATTTGCATTTGTGGAAAATAAAATACAAGTATATTTTAACTCTGTACCACATAACAAATTATATAATAAACGCCAAAAGTAATAAAAATACGTTTAAGTACAAATGGGATTACCATTATCATCGGGTGGTACGAGTATTAAGAATAAAGATTATTTGTTAACTTGAAAAGGGTTTTTATGTAAAATTATTGTTAATATTCGATTTAAAATATTCTTTTCAAGTTTTAGGAAGCAGCTATGCTGTCTTTTATAAGCAAGATGATGTTTAACACACCAAGTTAGTCTCTCCAGTCTCCTCTCAGTTCAATCATTCTCTTCATAGATGGCGCTAGTGGTCTGAAAGCGAAGCTGCTCGTATTAGAAGGTCTGTGAATTGTTTGCTACAATTATTTTTGATAATGAGAGTCAAAAAAGTACGTAGTATTTGAAATGAATATACAGACTAGACTGAACGAATAGCCGACTGATGACTGCACAAAACTCACTGTATGCGACGCGTAGCGGGTCGAACCCCAGTAGCATTATATGTGATTCACGAATACATATTTTAAGTTTGCATGTCTTTATGCAAATGACTTGAATGTTTATAAAACGTGAATCCAGACAGGATTTAGTGCTTTAGTTCGAGTTACATGATGATGATGCCTTTATTCTGCAAATATGGACATTCGGTATTCACAAAGATGACATGACCATATTCAACACACGTGCTACGAGTAGTCATTGTGCTACGCGTAGTCAATACTACCACGCGTAGTAAGCTGACGAGGACCATCGAATAGCTTAACGTTTTCGTGTTTAATTAACATTAACAGGTACCCAGTGTTAACTTTTTCTAAATGGCATCTTTTTATGGGTCTGTAATACAGTGAAATCAATGTCTTGTGACGTCACTTACCAGTACGCTTTTTACTAGCATGTGATGTTAGCAACCCTTAAATCTTTCAATCTTGCTTACTTTTAATTATGTCATAAAGTTAAAATTATGTATTAAATATTTATTTGAAATCTGACGGACTATACAGATTTATATTATTTGATTTAGTCAAATACCCTTTTCCATACATTTGGGTCATTACTTTAAAAATGTCACTTGTCTAAGAGCGCAGATGGTCTAAAAGACAAATTGTAGCCGTGTAAGATATGAGACACGTTTTGGCGAATAATTCACGGAATACGTTACATTATTTATATTTAAGAATGTATATTTTAATGTTAATAAATGTATTAATAAAGATCTGTTTGGTTCTATTTCATTTAATTATATTTTTTCTTTTATGTAACGAAACCCTATCACTAAGTTCCTCCGACGGTTCCACTATCTGTCTGTTTCGTCCTTCACTAGTCTTTCGTCGCCTAGCCAATTTGTTTTTCTTTAGCCTATCAGTACGGAATCCTCAATGTCGCGAGTCCAACTCGGACTTGACCGGTTTAATTACTTTATTTTAGACATAATCGGTTGAGTAAAAACCTAAGTCTTTGGAGCCAAATATACATGCTAAAGTAATTACTGCATACACAAGGCAACGCAAATATCGAATTATATACCAAACAAAAAGCTTTCAAAGATGCATTCGAACCACAAAATGTTTGTATGGTAGTATTTATTAAGAATAATTAAAATCAAGTACCAAAGACTTAGTGCCCTCGTGCATGAAGGCTTTAAACAAATATAGTTAAAACAAGAATAAACCGGATTAAGTCACTAGTTAACTTCGTGAATCACTTATTATGAATATAGTTGCCAACTAGATACTGTCAATATGACCGCACGTGTAATATTTTTAACAAATATTTCTTATAGAATATTCTGGTAGAAACCGATCGAATCCAGTGTAGATAATGAGATGTCACGATATTCCAGCCAGTTTTGTCCTACTAATATCAGAAACGCAGGAGTTTGTGTGTAAGGATGTTTTTTCATCTTTCACGCAAAAACAACAACGGATTTAGACGAAACTTGGTACACAGATAGTTTATGGTTAACAAATTGGATGGTTCATTGTTCATTGATGGCACATTTTAACTGTGAGGCAACTCTTTGTCTTAAGGACCATTTTAAAGCAACATAAAGAATTACCTTTTGATCCGAAATCTGTGAATATAGAAAAGCTAACCAGTGTGCAATGTATCCCGATTCACATACAGCTGGACACAAAATTTCTACCCTTTCCTTGGCCCACATTTGTATAATAACATAAATAAACGAATTAAGATCTATCCGCTGACAAATAAAAAATGTAAAAAAAAGAACATGTATGTGGCTACAGGAACTTGACTACAATGCTACTGAAAGTCTGCTTAAACCCTTAAAATAAAATATTATCTACCATAAAAAATGCGCTCCCAACACAAATCTACACACGAACACATACACACACCCACACATAAACACACATAAACGCACATACAGTTTTAATATATTGTAAGTTTTTTATATCATTTTTTATGTACTACTTAATTATTATTTTGTTTGTATATTCTTGTCCTGTTTTTTATTATTTTATTTATTTCTGTGTTCAATTTACTTACTGTTAATACTCATCCAAATAATCACCTTTGTCAAAGGATTTGAAAGGATGCTTTCCTTTGTTTTGTAGATAATGTTTAAAAACTTCATTTTATTCTCAAAATGCTTTGTTTTTTTTTTTTTTGTCTTAATGTTTCAAAAAATGTGTTGAAAATTTTAAATTTTTTATAATTTTTTTTATTGTATATATTTTTTTTTTCTCTTTTCCCTTTTCGCTGCTCTCTTTATTTTTCTAAATTTGCATTGGTTTGTAGTTAAATACAAAATATAATGTGTATAATACTGGTGATCTGTGGCACAGGTTTTACCTAAAACAGACTCCAGTCTCTATGTCATATACAACACTTTTATGTAACCATAATTTTCTGATGATGAGAAAAATAAAGACATTTTTGATTTTTTTTTGGTTCTGCACGGATAGCTAAGTCACCAGCCAGCTGGTTGAGGTCACCAAGCTAAAGCCACTGCGCGTCGTGTCGCGGCCTCGATCCCCGCGTATTACACGCTATTGTGTGATCTAGCAATGCTTGTCTTGAGTCTGGGTGTCTCGGGCATTTAACTTGAATGTTTGTGAAAACCCCCGCTATAGGTTTATTTAATAACCATCGTGCGGGAGTTGTTTTTTTTTTTATAAAAAAGAAATACCTTTTTAAGGGATTTTCGACTTCATGTTCATTTTTGTACGTCGGTTTAACCGTTTCGGTCACTGTTTTCCGCAAACGTTACTCTGCGAAATAACTAGGTAGGTAAAGAGAAAACAAAACATTTGTTTTCATTAGATTTCTCACTTTAACATAAGGTATCAGGAAATCTGCAGGTTACCTAGTTAAAATGGATATTAGGTAACGTTCTCCATTCAAATAAGTTGAAATTAAAATAAAAGTATCAAAATAAGTTTCAGTGAAATACAAAAAGCGGCTCCGATTCTGCGGTGGCCCATGAGGGGATCGAACCCGCGACCTTCGCGTTGTTAGCACGACGCTCTAACCAACTGAGCTAATGGGCCACATGAACATTGATGTGAAAAAGCTGTGTAGTATCTTAACAAGACCCCGATTCTGCTATTTACAACGGCCGATAAATGAATGGCAATTGAATTAAATTTGAAATTAATCCTATTCTCTTGAGCTTTATGCCAACACAATAATTGAAAATTTATTTTAATTACCTTAAGTGTACCGTCCCACACTTTCTAATTATTGTGTAGAAAAATGGCTTAAGATAAAACGAAAAGTGTCGTTTTGAGCCAATTTACATTCATTCATCGGCCATTGGGGCCCTGTTCCGAAAATTCTGTGGACATTTAACTTTTTCCTTACAATAGAAAACCTGTCAAGTGCTATTCATGTTTGTGACTCGTAGTGGGTCAACCCCTAGTGGGCTTCGCATAAAGAAAAACAAATTCGTAACAAAAAAATGTGACCCATCAAATCCATGATTGTACCGACCATAGCTTAACCTCGATGTTTTTTTCATTATTTGCTGGTGCATCTTTTGAGTATGGAACCCTAGAAATCATTTGTATTTGCATTTGTGAAAATAAAATACAAGTATATTTTAACTCTGTACCACATAACAAATTATATAATAAACGCCAAAAGTAATAAAAATACGTTTAAGTACAATGGGATTACCCATTATCCATCGGTGGTACGAGTATTAAGAATAAAGATTATTTGTTAACTTGAAAAGGGTTTTTATGTAAATTATTGTTAATATTCGATTTAAAATATTCTTTTTCAAGTTTTAGGAAGCAGCTATGCTGTCTTTTATAAGCAAGATGATGTTTAACACACAGTTAGTCTCTCCAGTCTCCTCTCAGTTCAATCATTTCTTCATAGATGGCGCTAGTGGTCTGAAAGCGAAGCTGCTCGTATTAGAAGGTCTGTGAATTGTTTGCTACAATTATTTTTGATAATGAGAGTCAAAAAAGTACGTAGTATTTGAAATGAATATACAGACTAGACTGAAACGATAGCCGACTGATGATCTGCACAAAACTCACTGTATGCGACGCGTAGCGGGTCGAACCCCAGTAGCATTATTATGTGATTCACGAATACATATTTTAAGTTTGCATGTCTTTATGCAAATGACTTGAATGTTTATAAAACGTGAATCCAGACAGGATTTAGTGCTTTAGTTCGAGTTACATGATGATGATGCCTTTATTCTGCAAATATGGACATTCGGTATTCACAAAGATGACATGACCATATTCAACACACGTGCTACGAGTAGTCATTGTGCTACGCGTAGTCAATACTACCACGCGTAGTAGCTGACGAGGACCATCGAATAGCTTAACGTTTTCGTGTTTAATTAACATTAACAGGTACCCAGTGTTAACTTTTCTAAATGGCATCTTTTTATTGGGTCTGTAATACAGTGAAATCAAATGTCTTGTGACGTCACTTACCAGTACGCTTTTTACTAGCATGTGATGTTAGCAACCTTAAATCCTTTCAATCTTGCTTACTTTTAATTATGTCATAAAGTTAAAATTATGTATTAAATATTTATTTGAAATCTGACGGACTATACAGATTTATATTATTTGATTTAGTCAAATACCCTTTTCCATACATTTGGGTCATTACTTTAAAAATGTCACTTGTCTAAGAGCGCAGATGGTCTAAAAGACAAATTGTAGCCGTGTAAGATATGAGACACGTTTTGGCGAATAATTCACGGAATACGTTACATTATTTATATTTAAGAATGTATATTTTAATGTTAATAAATGTATTAATAAAGATCTGTTTGGTTCTATTTCATTTAATATATTTTTTCTTTTATGTAACGAAACCCTATCACTAAGTTCCTCCGACGGTTCCACTATCTGTCTGTTCGTCCTTCACTAGTCTTTCGTCGCCTAGCCAATTTGTTTTTCTTTAGCCTATCAGTACGGAATCCTCAATGTCGCGAGTCCAACTCGGACTTGACCGGTTTAATTACTTTCATTTTAGACATAATCGGTTGAGTAAAAACCTAAGTCTTTGGAGCCAAATATACATGCTAAAGTAATTACTGCATACACAAGGCAACGCAAATATCGAATTATATACCAAACAAAAAGCTTTCAAAGATGCATTCGAACCACAAAATGTTTGTATGGTAGTATTTATTAAGAATAATTAAAATCAAGTACCAAAGACTTAGTGCCCTCGTGCATGAAGGCTTTAAACAAATATAGTTAAAACAAGAATAAACCGGATTAAGTCACTAGTTAACTTCGTGAATCACTTATTATGAATATAGTTGCCAACTAGATACTGTCAATATGACCGCACGTGTAATATTTTTAACAAATATTTCTTATAGAATATTCTGGTAGAAACCGATCGAATCCAGTGTAGATAATGAGATGTCACGATATTCCAGCCAGTTTGTCCTACTAATATCAGAAACGCAGGAGTTTGTGTGTAAGGATGTTTTTTCATCTTTCACGCAAAAACAACAACGGATTTAGACGAAACTTGGTACACAGATAGTTTATGGTTAACAAATTGGATGGTTCATTGTTCATTGATGGCACATTTTAACTGTGAGGCAACTCTTTGTCTTAAGGACCATTTTAAAGCAACATAAAGAATTACCTTTTGATCCGAAAATCTGTGAATATAGAAAAGCTAAACCAGTGTGCAATGTATCCCGATTCACATACAGCTGGACACAAAATTTCTACCCTTTCCTTGGCCCACATTTGTATAATAACATAAATAAACGAATTAAGATCTATCCGCTGACAAATAAAAAATGTAAAAAAAGAACATGTATGTGGCTACAGGAACTTGACTACAATGCTACTGAAAGTCTGCTTAAACCCTTAAAATAAAATATTATCTACCATAAAAAATGCGCTCCCAACACAAATCTACACACGAACACATACACACACCCACACATTAAACACACATAAACGCACATACAGTTTTAATATATTGTAAGTTTTTTTATCATTTTTTATGTACTACTTTAATTATTATTTTGTTTGTATATTCTTGTCCTGTTTTTTATTATTTTATTTAATTTCTGTGTTCAATTTACTTACTGTTAATACTCATCCAAATAATCACCTTTGTCAAAGGATTTGAAAGGATGCTTTCCTTTGTTTTGTAGATAATGTTTTAAAAACTTCATTTTATTCTCAAAATGCTTTGTTTTTTTTTTTTTTTGTCTTAATGTTTCAAAAAATGTGTTGAAAATTTTAAATTTTTTATAATTTTTTTTATTGTATATATTTTTTTTTCTCTTTTCCCTTTTCGCTGCTCTCTTTATTTTTCTAAATTTGCATTGTTTGTAGTTAAATACAAAATATAATGTGTATAATACTGGTGATCTGTGGCACAGGTTTTACCTAAAACAGACTCCAGTCTCTATGTCATATACAACACTTTTATGTAACCATAATTTTCTGATGATGAGAAAAATAAAGACATTTTTGATTTTTTTTTGGTTCTGCACGGATAGCTAAGTCACCAGCCAGCTGGTTGAGGTCACCAAGCTAAAGCCACTGCGCGTCGTGTCGCGGCCTCGATCCCCGCGTATTACACGCTATTGTGTGATCTAGCAATGCTTGTCTTGAGTCTGGGTGTCTCGGGCATTTAACTTGAATGTTTGTGAAAACCCCCGCTATAGGTTTATTTAATAACCATCGTGCGGGAGTTGTTTTTTTTTTTATAAAAAAGAAATACCTTTTTAAGGGATTTTCGACTTCATGTTCATTTTTGTACGTCGGTTTAACCGTTTCGGTCACTGTTTTCCGCAAACGTTACTCTGCGAAATAACTAGGTAGGTAAAGAGAAAACAAAACATTTGTTTTCATTAGATTTCTCACTTTAACATAAGGTATCAGGAAATCTGCAGGTTACCTAGTTAAAATGGATATTAGGTAACGTTCTCCATTCAAATAAGTTGAAATTAAAATAAAAGTATCAAAATAAGTTTCAGTGAAATACAAAAAGCGGCTCCGATTCTGCGGTGGCCCATGAGGGGATCGAACCCGCGACCTTCGCGTTGTTAGCACGACGCTCTAACCAACTGAGCTAATGGGCCACATGAACATTGATGTGAAAAAGCTGTGTAGTATCTTAACAAGACCCCGATTCTGCTATTTACAACGGCCGATAAATGAATGGCAATTGAATTAAATTTGAAATTAATCCTATTCTCTTGAGCTTTATGCCAACACAATAATTGAAAATTTATTTTAATTACCTTAAGTGTACCGTCCCACACTTTCTAATTATTGTGTAGAAAAAATGCTTAAGATAAAACGAAAAGTGTCGTTTTGAGCCAATTTACATTCATTCATCGGCCATTGGGGCCCTGTTCCGAAAATTCTGTGGACATTTAACTTTTTCCTTACAAATAGAAAACCTGTCAAGTGCTATTCATGTTTGTGACTCGTAGTGGGTCAACCCCTAGTGGGCTTCGCATAAAGAAAAACAAATTCGTAACAAAAAATGTGACCCATCAAATCCATGATTGTACCGACCATAGCTTAACCTCGATGTTTTTTTCATTATTTGCTGGTGCATCTTTTGAGTATGGAACCCTAGAAATCATTTGTATTTGCATTTGTGAAAATAAAATACAAGTATATTTTAACTCTGTACCACATAACAAATTATATAATAAACGCCAAAAAGTAATAAAAATACGTTTAAGTACAAATGGGATTACCATTATCATCGGGTGGTACGAGTATTAAGAATAAAGATTATTTGTTAACTTGAAAAGGGTTTTTATGTAAAATTATTGTTAATATTCGATTTAAAATATTCTTTTTCAAGTTTTAGGAAGCAGCTATGCTGTCTTTTATAAGCAAGATGATGTTTAACACACAAGTTAGTCTCTCCAGTCTCCTCTCAGTTCAATCATTCTCTTCATAGATGGCGCTAGTGGTCTGAAAGCGAAGCTGCTCGTATTAGAAGGTCTGTGAATTGTTTGCTACAATTATTTTTGATAATGAGAGTCAAAAAAGTACGTAGTATTTGAAATGAATATACAGACTAGACTGAACGAATAGCCGACTGATGACTGCACAAAACTCACTGTATGCGACGCGTAGCGGGTCGAACCCCAGTAGCATTATATGTGATTCACGAATACATATTTTAAGTTTGCATGTCTTTATGCAAATGACTTGAATGTTTATAAAACGTGAATCCAGACAGGATTTAGTGCTTTAGTTCGAGTTACATGATGATGATGCCTTTATTCTGCAAATATGGACATTCGGTATTCACAAAGATGACATGACCATATTCAACACACGTGCTACGAGTAGTCATTGTGCTACGCGTAGTCAATACTACCACGCGTAGTAGCTGACGAGGACCATCGAATAGCTTAACGTTTTCGTGTTTAATTAACATTAACAGGTACCCAGTGTTAACTTTTCTAAATGGCATCTTTTTATGGGTCTGTAATACAGTGAAATCAAATGTCTTGTGACGTCACTTACCAGTACGCTTTTTACTAGCATGTGATGTTAGCAACCTTAAATCCTTTCAATCTTGCTTACTTTTAATTATGTCATAAAGTTAAAATTATGTATTAAATATTTATTTGAAATCTGACGGACTATACAGATTTATATTATTTGATTTAGTCAAATACCCTTTTCCATACATTTGGGTCATTACTTTAAAAATGTCACTTGTCTAAGAGCGCAGATGGTCTAAAAGACAAATTGTAGCCGTGTAAGATATGAGACACGTTTTGGCGAATAATTCACGGAATACGTTACATTATTTATATTTAAGAATGTATATTTTAATGTTAATAAATGTATTAATAAAGATCTGTTTGGTTCTATTTCATTTAATATATTTTTTCTTTTATGTAACGAAACCCTATCACTAAGTTCCTCCGACGGTTCCACTATCTGTCTGTTCGTCCTTCACTAGTCTTTCGTCGCCTAGCCAATTTGTTTTTCTTTAGCCTATCAGTACGGAATCCTCAATGTCGCGAGTCCAACTCGGACTTGACCGGTTTAATTACTTTCATTTTAGACATAATCGGTTGAGTAAAAACCTAAGTCTTTGGAGCCAAATATACATGCTAAAGTAATTACTGCATACACAAGGCAACGCAAATATCGAATTATATACCAAACAAAAAGCTTTCAAAGATGCATTCGAACCACAAAATGTTTGTATGGTAGTATTTATTAAGAATAATTAAAATCAAGTACCAAAGACTTAGTGCCCTCGTGCATGAAGGCTTTAAACAAATATAGTTAAAACAAGAATAAACCGGATTAAGTCACTAGTTAACTTCGTGAATCACTTATTATGAATATAGTTGCCAACTAGATACTGTCAATATGACCGCACGTGTAATATTTTTAACAAATATTTCTTATAGAATATTCTGGTAGAAACCGATCGAATCCAGTGTAGATAATGAGATGTCACGATATTCCAGCCAGTTTGTCCTACTAATATCAGAAACGCAGGAGTTTGTGTGTAAGGATGTTTTTTCATCTTTCACGCAAAAACAACAACGGATTTAGACGAAACTTGGTACACAGATAGTTTATGGTTAACAAATTGGATGGTTCATTGTTCATTGATGGCACATTTTAACTGTGAGGCAACTCTTTGTCTTAAGGACCATTTTAAAGCAACATAAAGAATTACCTTTTGATCCGAAAATCTGTGAATATAGAAAAGCTAAACCAGTGTGCAATGTATCCCGATTCACATACAGCTGGACACAAAATTTCTACCCTTTCCTTGGCCCACATTTGTATAATAACATAAATAAACGAATTAAGATCTATCCGCTGACAAATAAAAAATGTAAAAAAAGAACATGTATGTGGCTACAGGAACTTGACTACAATGCTACTGAAAGTCTGCTTAAACCCTTAAAATAAAATATTATCTACCATAAAAAATGCGCTCCCAACACAAATCTACACACGAACACATACACACACCCACACATAAACACACATAAACGCACATACAGTTTTAATATATTGTAAGTTTTTTTATCATTTTTTATGTACTACTTTAATTATTATTTTGTTTGTATATTCTTGTCCTGTTTTTTATTATTTTATTTAATTTCTGTGTTCAATTTACTTACTGTTAATACTCATCCAAATAATCACCTTTGTCAAAGGATTTGAAAGGATGCTTTCCTTTGTTTTGTAGATAATGTTTAAAAACTTCATTTTATTCTCAAAATGCTTTGTTTTTTTTTTTTTTTTGTCTTAATGTTTCAAAAAATGTGTTGAAAATTTGAAATTTTTTATAATTTTTTTTATTGTATATATTTTTTTTTTCTCTTTTCCCTTTTCGCTGCTCTCTTTATTTTTCTAAATTTGCATTGTTTGTAGTTAAATACAAAATATAATGTGTATAATACTGGTGATCTGTGGCACAGGTTTTACCTAAAACAGACTCCAGTCTCTATGTCATATACAACACTTTTATGTAACCATAATTTTCTGATGATGAGAAAAATAAAGACATTTTTGATTTTTTTTTTGGTTCTGCACGGATAGCTAAGTCACCAGCCAGCTGGTTGAGGTCACCAAGCTAAAGCCACTGCGCGTCGTGTCGCGGCCTCGATCCCCGCGTATTACACGCTATTGTGTGATCTAGCAATGCTTGTCTTGAGTCTGGGTGTCTCGGGCATTTAACTTGAATGTTTGTGAAAACCCCCGCTATAGGTTTATTTAATAACCATCGTGCGGGAGTTGTTTTTTTTTTTATAAAAAAGAAATACCTTTTTAAGGGATTTTCGACTTCATGTTCATTTTTGTACGTCGGTTTAACCGTTTCGGTCACTGTTTTCCGCAAACGTTACTCTGCGAAATAACTAGGTAGGTAAAGAGAAAACAAAACATTTGTTTTCATTAGATTTCTCACTTTAACATAAGGTATCAGGAAATCTGCAGGTTACCTAGTTAAAATGGATATTAGGTAACGTTCTCCATTCAAATAAGTTGAAATTAAAATAAAAGTATCAAAATAAGTTTCAGTGAAATACAAAAAGCGGCTCCGATTCTGCGGTGGCCCATGAGGGGATCGAACCCGCGACCTTCGCGTTGTTAGCACGACGCTCTAACCAACTGAGCTAATGGGCCACATGAACATTGATGTGAAAAAGCTGTGTAGTATCTTAACAAGACCCCGATTCTGCTATTTACAACGGCCGATAAATGAATGGCAATTGAATTAAATTTGAAATTAATCCTATTCTCTTGAGCTTTATGCCAACACAATAATTGAAAATTTATTTTAATTACCTTAAGTGTACCGTCCCACACTTTCTAATTATTGTGTAGAAAAAATGCTTAAGATAAAACGAAAAGTGTCGTTTTGAGCCAATTTACATTCATTCATCGGCCATTGGGGCCCTGTTCCGAAAATTCTGTGGACATTTAACTTTTTCCTTACAAATAGAAAACCTGTCAAGTGCTATTCATGTTTGTGACTCGTAGTGGGTCAACCCCTAGTGGGCTTCGCATAAAGAAAAACAAATTCGTAACAAAAAATGTGACCCATCAAATCCATGATTGTACCGACCATAGCTTAACCTCGATGTTTTTTTCATTATTTGCTGGTGCATCTTTTGAGTATGGAACCCTAGAAATCATTTGTATTTGCATTTGTGAAAATAAAATACAAGTATATTTTAACTCTGTACCACATAACAAATTATATAATAAACGCCAAAAAGTAATAAAAATACGTTTAAGTACAAATGGGATTACCATTATCATCGGGTGGTACGAGTATTAAGAATAAAGATTATTTGTTAACTTGAAAAGGGTTTTTATGTAAAATTATTGTTAATATTCGATTTAAAATATTCTTTTTCAAGTTTTAGGAAGCAGCTATGCTGTCTTTTATAAGCAAGATGATGTTTAACACACAAGTTAGTCTCTCCAGTCTCCTCTCAGTTCAATCATTCTCTTCATAGATGGCGCTAGTGGTCTGAAAGCGAAGCTGCTCGTATTAGAAGGTCTGTGAATTGTTTGCTACAATTATTTTTGATAATGAGAGTCAAAAAAGTACGTAGTATTTGAAATGAATATACAGACTAGACTGAACGAATAGCCGACTGATGACTGCACAAAACTCACTGTATGCGACGCGTAGCGGGTCGAACCCCAGTAGCATTATATGTGATTCACGAATACATATTTTAAGTTTGCATGTCTTTATGCAAATGACTTGAATGTTTATAAAACGTGAATCCAGACAGGATTTAGTGCTTTAGTTCGAGTTACATGATGATGATGCCTTTATTCTGCAAATATGGACATTCGGTATTCACAAAGATGACATGACCATATTCAACACACGTGCTACGAGTAGTCATTGTGCTACGCGTAGTCAATACTACCACGCGTAGTAGCTGACGAGGACCATCGAATAGCTTAACGTTTTCGTGTTTAATTAACATTAACAGGTACCCAGTGTTAACTTTTCTAAATGGCATCTTTTTATGGGTCTGTAATACAGTGAAATCAAATGTCTTGTGACGTCACTTACCAGTACGCTTTTTACTAGCATGTGATGTTAGCAACCTTAAATCCTTTCAATCTTGCTTACTTTTAATTATGTCATAAAGTTAAAATTATGTATTAAATATTTATTTGAAATCTGACGGACTATACAGATTTATATTATTTGATTTAGTCAAATACCCTTTTCCATACATTTGGGTCATTACTTTAAAAATGTCACTTGTCTAAGAGCGCAGATGGTCTAAAAGACAAATTGTAGCCGTGTAAGATATGAGACACGTTTTGGCGAATAATTCACGGAATACGTTACATTATTTATATTTAAGAATGTATATTTTAATGTTAATAAATGTATTAATAAAGATCTGTTTGGTTCTATTTCATTTAATATATTTTTTCTTTTATGTAACGAAACCCTATCACTAAGTTCCTCCGACGGTTCCACTATCTGTCTGTTCGTCCTTCACTAGTCTTTCGTCGCCTAGCCAATTTGTTTTTCTTTAGCCTATCAGTACGGAATCCTCAATGTCGCGAGTCCAACTCGGACTTGACCGGTTTAATTACTTTCATTTTAGACATAATCGGTTGAGTAAAAACCTAAGTCTTTGGAGCCAAATATACATGCTAAAGTAATTACTGCATACACAAGGCAACGCAAATATCGAATTATATACCAAACAAAAAGCTTTCAAAGATGCATTCGAACCACAAAATGTTTGTATGGTAGTATTTATTAAGAATAATTAAAATCAAGTACCAAAGACTTAGTGCCCTCGTGCATGAAGGCTTTAAACAAATATAGTTAAAACAAGAATAAACCGGATTAAGTCACTAGTTAACTTCGTGAATCACTTATTATGAATATAGTTGCCAACTAGATACTGTCAATATGACCGCACGTGTAATATTTTTAACAATTATTACTATAGAATATTCTGGTAGAAACCGATCGAATCCAGTGTAGATAATGAGATGTCACGATATTCCAGCCAGTTTGTCCTACTAATATCAGAAACGCAGGAGTTTGTGTGTAAGGATGTTTTTTCATCTTTCACGCAAAAACAACAACGGATTTAGACGAAACTTGGTACACAGATAGTTTATGGTTAACAAATTGGATGGTTCATTGTTCATTGATGGCACATTTTAACTGTGAGGCAACTCTTTGTCTTAAGGACCATTTTAAAGCAACATAAAGAATTACCTTTTGATCCGAAAATCTGTGAATATAGAAAAGCTAAACCAGTGTGCAATGTATCCCGATTCACATACAGCTGGACACAAAATTTCTACCCTTTCCTTGGCCCACATTTGTATAATAACATAAATAAACGAATTAAGATCTATCCGCTGACAAATAAAAAATGTAAAAAAAGAACATGTATGTGGCTACAGGAACTTGACTACAATGCTACTGAAAGTCTGCTTAAACCCTTAAAATAAAATATTATCTACCATAAAAAATGCGCTCCCAACACAAATCTACACACGAACACATACACACACCCACACATAAACACACATAAACGCACATACAGTTTTAATATATTGTAAGTTTTTTTATCATTTTTTATGTACTACTTTAATTATTATTTTGTTTGTATATTCTTGTCCTGTTTTTTATTATTTTATTTAATTTCTGTGTTCAATTTACTTACTGTTAATACTCATCCAAATAATCACCTTTGTCAAAGGATTTGAAAGGATGCTTTCCTTTGTTTTGTAGATAATGTTTAAAAACTTCATTTTATTCTCAAAATGCTTTGTTTTTTTTTTTTTTTTGTCTTAATGTTTCAAAAAATGTGTTGAAAATTTTAAATTTTTTATAATTTTTTTTATTGTATATATTTTTTTTTTCTCTTTTCCCTTTTCGCTGCTCTCTTTATTTTTCTAAATTTGCATTGTTTGTAGTTAAATACAAAATATAATGTGTATAATACTGGTGATCTGTGGCACAGGTTTTACCTAAAACAGACTCCAGTCTCTATGTCATATACAACACTTTTATGTAACCATAATTTTCTGATGATGAGAAAAATAAAGACATTTTTGATTTTTTTTTGGTTCTGCACGGATAGCTAAGTCACCAGCCAGCTGGTTGAGGTCACCAAGCTAAAGCCACTGCGCGTCGTGTCGCGGCCTCGATCCCCGCGTATTACACGCTATTGTGTGATCTAGCAATGCTTGTCTTGAGTCTGGGTGTCTCGGGCATTTAACTTGAATGTTTGTGAAAACCCCCGCTATAGGTTTATTTAATAACCATCGTGCGGGAGTTGTTTTTTTTTTATAAAAAAGAAATACCTTTTTAAGGGATTTTCGACTTCATGTTCATTTTTGTACGTCGGTTTAACCGTTTCGGTCACTGTTTTCCGCAAACGTTACTCTGCGAAATAACTAGGTAGGTAAAGAGAAAACAAAACATTTGTTTTCATTAGATTTCTCACTTTAACATAAGGTATCAGGAAATCTGCAGGTTACCTAGTTAAAATGGATATTAGGTAACGTTCTCCATTCAAATAAGTTGAAATTAAAATAAAAGTATCAAAATAAGTTTCAGTGAAATACAAAAAGCGGCTCCGATTCTGCGGTGGCCCATGAGGGGATCGAACCCGCGACCTTCGCGTTGTTAGCACGACGCTCTAACCAACTGAGCTAATGGGCCACATGAACATTGATGTGAAAAAGCTGTGTAGTATCTTAACAAGACCCCGATTCTGCTATTTACAACGGCCGATAAATGAATGGCAATTGAATTAAATTTGAAATTAATCCTATTCTCTTGAGCTTTATGCCAACACAATAATTGAAAATTTATTTTAATTACCTTAGGTGTACTGTCCCACACTTTCTAATTATTGTGTAGAAAAAATGCTTAAGATAAAACGAAAAGTGTCGTTTTGAGCCAATTTACATTCATTCATCGGCCATTGGGGCCCTGTTCCGAAAATTCTGTGGACATTTAACTTTTTCCTTACAAATAGAAAACCTGTCAAGTGCTATTCATGTTTGTGACTCGTAGTGGGTCAACCCCTAGCGGGCTTCGTATAAAGAAAAACAAATTCGTAACAAAAAATATGACCCATCACATCCATGACTGTACCGACCATAGCTTAACCTCGATGTTTTTTTCATTATTTGCTGGTGCATCTTTTGAGTATGGAACCCTAGAAATCATTTGTATTTGCATTTGTGAAAACAAAATACAAGTATATTTTAACTCTGTACCACATAACAAATTATATAATAAACGTCAAAAAGTAAAAAAAAAATACGTTTAAGTACAAATGGGATTACCATTATCATCGGGTGGTACGAGTAGTGAGAATAAAGATTATTTGTTAACTTGAAAAGGGTTTTTATGCAAAATTATTGTTTATATTCCATTTAAAATATTCTTATTCAAGTTTTAGGAAGCAGCTATGCTGTCTTTTATACGCAAGATGATGTTTAACACATAAGTTAGTCTCTCCAGTCTCCACTTAGTTCAATCATTCTCTTCATAGATGGCGCTAGTGGTCTGAAAGCGAAGCTGCTCGTATTAGAAGCTCTGTGAATTGTTTGCTACAATTATTTTTGATAATGAGCGTCAAAAAAGTACGTAGTATTTGAAATGAATATACAGACTAGACTGAACGAATAGACGACTGATGACTACGCAAAACTCACTGTATGCGACGCGTAGCGGGTCGAACCCCAGTAGCATTATATGTGATTCACGAATACATATTTTAAGTTTGCGTGTCTTTATGCAAATGACTTGAATGTTTATAAAACGTGGATCCAGACAGGATTTAGTTCTTTAGTTCGAGTTACATGATGATAATGCCTTTATTCTGCAAATATGGACATTCGGTATTCACAAAGATGACATGACCGTATGCAACACACGTGCTACGAGTAGTCATTGTGCTACGCGTAGTCAATACTACCACGCGTAGTAGCTGACGAGGACCATCGAATAGCTTAACGTTTTCGTGTTTAATTAACATTAACAGGTACCCAGTGTTAACTTTTTTAAATGGCATATTTTTATGGGTCTGTAATACGCGTTACGGCACCACTACGTCTGGCTTTCCTTTCTTTAACGCATAGGGCAGCCAGTGGCGTGCACAGAGATTTTAGTCAGGGTAGGCAAAAAGAAACGGCCAAGTGCGATTCTGATTCACGACTCTCACAGTTGGTACAAAATGTAAAAAAAGGTTACCCATCAAATTCACGACCGTAACAAATGATGCTTAACCTCGATTTCTCGGTGATCTATGAAACTGTTTACTCTCTAAATAACTATCAACGTTCATGCCTACAGCCGAAAGACAGACGGACAGAAGGCCAGCCGGATTTAAAATGTTGTGCGGTAAACTTTGTAGTTACATACCTAGTGTACCTAGCCAATGTATTTGAATATTAAACTTTTACAGCTATCTTTTCGTCACATCATTTATCATTGAATCGCAGGTAGTCAATAACGTTTACATTTCTTTAAACTTTTTTCTATTGACAACATACCTATCGTAATATTGTAACCACGTACGTAAACACGAAAATAACCTTTCCGTTGAACAAAGTAGGTACCAAGCGGGAAACCAATAAATCGTGTTAAAAGGTACTAAATAGATATATTTCTGTATTTTTTTGTAAATAAGTTTAGATAAGTGAAATAATCTAAGTATAGTTTAAAATAAATGGATAGGGAAACAGAACAAGCGATTTGTCTGTATCTACGAGCAACTCGTTAGATTTAAATCATTATGTTTTCTACGTATTGTTTTGAACGATTGACTCACCTTTCTTAATTTATGAGATGTCTTGCGTAGAATTATATTGTTTTATATTAAATTTACGATTAACTGTACCTTTCGTTTGTATCAAATTCAAAAAAGGCGTACTGCGGCCTTTCGCGATCACTTGTTTTTTGTCACCGAAAGATAGTTTTAAAAACGCACCAGTTTTTATTTTCTGTACACACACACCACTAGAACAACTTTCACAGTTAAAAACTTCCATTATTTATAATAATTATACAATTATCAACGATAAAATCTCAAAGAGATGCGTTTACGAAACGAATCAAACAAACAATAATAATGGCGTCCAGGGTTACCCAATTTGAAAAAATACCCATATATTTTACTTAATATTACCCATTTACCCCAAAAAAGTTGAAAAAGAAAAACCCGAATAATCGCAAGGTTTACTTGTTCATTTGATAAAAGTAAAGTATTTAGAATAAAACAAAGAAACTTTATTATTTTGGTTAAAATCAATGAATAAAAAATCTGACGTCGTTGAAAAATGACAAAGAATATTTTTTAAATGAATAACAATGAAACACATTGGAGAAAAACTATAGTCGTAATTTTTAAATGCTAAAAATATAATGTAAAAATTCCATACTCCTTCTTAATTACCCACCTTAGAGGGTAAATCTTTTCAGTTGGGTGGTAACACTGATTTACGACAAAATTTCGCGGTTGTAATAAAAAGTCACTGCCTACAGTTGTGTTAGTGTGCGTAGTGTTGACGTAGTGTGTACAAATGATTACATCAACACACACAACAGTGTTTTTGTATGACTACGAGACTTTCACACGCACACATAAACACTCCACTGAATCAGTTAGACATTTAGTTTAAGTGTCTATACGCTTGGTGGCGCTAGCGCAGCGTTGTTAAGAATGCAAAAATGTTCGTAGTAGTGTACTAGTATAAATGACAGATGGCGTTGTTTTAAGTTTTAAACACTTCACTTATTTAATTGTTCTATAATTAGATTAATATATGTTATGTAAAAATAATTATTAATATTTTAAATAAAATATTATTGTGAATGTCTGTCTTAGATTCTCAGGGTAGGCAGTGTCTTTTTGTCTTTATGGACTGCACGCCACTGGGCAGCAGTAAGCATTCTCCTTTTCTTTAAGTTGTCACTTCTATGAATCTTCCCGAGCTTCACACTTTTTTTGGCACATCATTCTTACCAAAATATAATGTGAATTGTGAACTGTCTATCAGGTTTTTAAATTTAATTATTAATTTCTAACAACTTCACTACCCATTATATAAGTGTAAGTAAGTCTAAGTAAAATCTCCTGACTCTACCTTCATTACGAAGGCAGCTTAACATTGCCGCTTTACTTTCGCCACATTTCACTAATACCTGTGCGTGTCACAGTCGCTCCCCCGCGCTGGTTTGACGTCATCGCGTCACGTGACGCTCTCCTGACGGTCACGGCCGGGGGCGGCTGCAGCTGACAGCGCCCACGTGATTGCAAGCCACCAGCCGATACAACCTTTACGTATTTATTAATCGAACTAAACGTATTTTGAGCACGTGACCTTTTAGTGATGCGTTTTTTATCAATCGACTAGGGGTTGTCGATTCACGGAATGTTATATAGAGTTCTATTTTTCGATTCATACATCTATACATATTATATGCCTATATTTGTATTAAAAGCATCGAAATTGGTTGTTGACGTTGAAAGCGTTACTGGGTCGGCTTACCACAACACTTTCACAGCTATTTTTGTAAGTCTTGATCATCACTCAAGTTAGCAACAGATAGTCAATAAGTTCCCAGAACCAGGAGTGTTACAGATTCGACTATCGCTTGACAGACAACGCCTCACGTATTGTGTCTTCCTTTATTTACTTAAAACCTATTCAATCGAAAATGTCAAGAACGCTATAAAAAACGTGAATCTCGTAGCAATTTTCTGGACCAACACAATATGATCTTGATTGAAGAGTTTGGGGGCGTTTCGAAAACACAACACCTGTTACTTAGGCGTGGGTTGTGATAAAATACACACCCACTCTTAGAAATTTACTTTTTGCCGCATACTTTGTATTTTACTCGTAAAGTGTCACCTGAAACGGCGCTAATTTAATTTAGTAACCTTTATCCCTAAATTGTCTGTGTGAAAAATTGAGATAGTACAAAGAACATAGAAGAAAGAAAAAAGAAATATTTATTTGTAAGAATGAAGTACCTACAATAGGTGGTTTTTTTGCCTCGCTTGTTTGTAGCCTCTTACATTCTACCGAATCGGTGTACAAAAATTTATATTGTAAAGAAAGTTCTGAAGTGCACACTGCTGTAAAATTTGTATACTACTCAGCTTTCATGAGATCGTAGTGCAGCTTCAGGGGCTTCTACGGCTGCCTTTCAAAGGAAATTATCTTCGCATTTTAAAATTAGAGACAAGGTATCGCACTGCAACAGGGGCTGTCTTTTACGACTGCATTGATATTAGGTAACAAAACAGCTGGAGGTTGCAACACATTGCCATGCGCCGACGCCAAGGCGCGGATGATTAAATTAGGATTATTCAGGTAGAGTGGTTGGAGGTAGGTGGCTACCCGTTTTCTCCCCCGAGTGTATGGATGTCCTCTGCCTTACAAAAAAAGGTCTAATAAGTAGTCAAAACTGCTACTGACATTTCCTAGACAGTTGTTAGTGGTAGGTAATCTTTTTTGAGTCTTACGTACACGTCGTTGCCTTTAGCCCCTCAAGCCTAGTTACATATCTGGAATCGTCCAAATGGAAAAGTCTATAAGTTTCGATAAGTCACGTGATTTTGACCTGTCATCTCTATACAATCGATCGTTCTCTGTTGACGTAAACGATTGTATAAATGTCACACTAAAGGGGCAACGCTATGCCAATCTCGTCCAAGTCAATCATTGGCCTAGCCTTTTCCCAAATATGTTGGGGTCGGCTACCAGTCTAACCGGTTTCAGCTAAGTACCAGTATTTTACTAGGAGCGACTGCCTATCTGACCTCCTCAACCCTTTTACCTGGGCAACACTTCTGACTACTTGTAACGACCGTCAAAGATGTAGGAATAACAGCCGGGACCCACAATTTAACCAGCCTTCCAAAACACAAAGGAACTCGTTATGACAAAGATGGTCACCCATCTACGGACCAACCGCGTCAAGCGTAGCTTAACCTGTGATCGAATCACTTATGCGGTTATAGCTAAGCCTCTGAGCTCCTCGTAAGATCGCTTAGAATCTCGTCCAAGTACAAAACAATATTAATACCGCATAATATCTGAGTATGTGACTAATGTAAGTTACTTTTGTAATACCTATTCGTGATCCGGATTAAACCGGAAAACTTGGCAGCGAGCCACGACACGCCTCTGCGTTTATTTTCATAACGAATTAACGGAAAATTTGTTTGTACGTATAATTCGTGATGCGGAAAACGTTATTGCGTTTTTAGAGTCCCGTATTATATGAAGTGGTATTCTAAAACCTTATGTTTTGACACAATTCAGTTTAAATCTGTAAATAGATCACCATAGGTTCTTCGTTCGTTTTGTCAAAAGCCCCTACTCGATTGACGAAAAAGAATGGGTCACTATAAGGTCTAAAGACTTACCTTCTGGCAAGCATGTGAGTAACGACCTTTCGTTGCCTACATGTTTGTCAAAGGATAAAGTCTGAATATATTATATTAAAAATTATATATTGTTAGTATCTTAGTTATTATCTTAAAGATAGAATATTATAAGTCTAATTGTAAAATTGTTAGGTTAATGAGATTAAGTCATTACGCCCACAAACAAACTGTGCAAACAGTTTTGTGGGGTTTATACAACGTAAATAAGTATAATGTAAACAGTTTAATAAATAATAAATAAAATAAAAAATAAATAAAAATGCACACATATTTTGCATTAGAGATGTGAGATGTCAATTCGTATCATTTTGACGGCATCCACGTATCATTATTGCAATAAAATATTTGATAGTCCATATTAGGACACTTTCTATGTTTACACCGTTACTGACTTCAAAAAGGTTTTCATTTCGTTTATATGTTTATGTTTGTTACCTCAGAACCTCGGATTGGATGAACCGATTTTTTTTCCTAGCCCACTGTGTCCCATTGCTGGGCAAAGGCTTCCCCCAAATCCTTCCACGATTTCTCTATTCTGGGTTGCATGGAACCGATTATGTTGTTTTATTTTAACTTTACGTGAAATACCTAGCTGTAATGTTGTCCCATACAAATTTCGTTAACTTGGATCAAAGGTCTTCAGATTTTGTTTCTAAAAAAGATCAAATAGATTCACGAAGACATGTTTTCGTTGTTAAAAAACTATTGTATAAGATACACTCTCATACAACTTTAACATTGAAAACCGGGTATTACAATCAAAATAAATCAGAAAACAAAAGAAATACTAAAAACATAGATAGAGCTATTTCAGTAAATCAGTGCGGTGCCCTTCCCACGCGATTTAAGGTCGCCGTGTGACGTCACGGGATCTTGTTTGAGGTCACGTTTCCTTACCGGAGGGGGGGGGGTATGGCGCCTGTAGTCCTGACGGGTAACCAGAACACCTCGTGTGATGATATGTCTAATATCGTTACGGTGATAATGGAAAAGGCAAGTGGAATCTGTGGGTAATTCTTTTGACGCAATTGTTTTTGCGTAATTTGACAGTTAGTTACGGTTAAAGGTGAGTATTTTTCTGTCTAACCTATTGTACATTCGTACTGTAAACTATTTAGTTTGAAACAGTGTACTTCGTGTTAAATCATGTCTTTTTTCGTTTTCCACAATTTTCTTGATTTAATTTTCCTGTATTAAGTTTTTCTTAGGTTCATTCATCGAAAACTTCAGTCTTCTAAAAGCTCTTAGTTTATTTTTTTTACCGATTTTAAATAACTAATGCTAATGTTAATATAGCAAAAATACCTTACCTACCATAGATAACCCAAAACTCTTTGTATTATTATCTACAGGTTTGTCATATGGTTAAGGCAATATGTAACAAAACATCCATCCTACTCAAAGCGCTCAATCAAGTCTCGGATACCCGAAGATTCAGAATTAAACGACAACCCAAAGCTAAAGGTTGGTAAGTATGTCGATGTTTTCAAGTTGTTTAGGCCCAATGGCTGTGCACCTACTTATCTTGGCCGATAGGGTACATGAGAGGTCTCAGGTGCCATGTTTTCTACTAAATGCAATCGATCATATATTATCTAATACGGAGCTTTGCTGTTTAAGCAAAGGCGATTCATTTTCCCTATAAGTATTGTTTGTTTTCTTTTTCACCAAATGATATCCGATATTCATTGGTATTTTAAAAGAGTTTTTATTACAGCACTTTTTTTCCCTGCTCACTAAATTGTTTTTGCTGATCAATATTTTTTGGATCTAAAAATAACTATAAAGATTCTTCCTTATCATATTTGTGCTTTTAAATTTTGCTGTAATCAGTCTTAACCCTTTCATATACCCAAACAAAACCACATTCACAAATCAAACATTATCTATTATTGCCACTATCAACCGGCTTTCATTCACTACGAAATGTAAACAGTGTCGGCCTCGGCATTGCGGACTCTCGCGAATCGATACAGCCGCCCGAATGTCAAGTTGAAGGGGGCGAGGGGTGACGGGGTGTGGGGGTAGGGGGGCGCTCTGACGTCATACGCCCACGCGGACCGCTGGAGCAGGGCGTGGATGTAGGTGGCTAGTATAGAGGGAGATATGCTGGAAATATATGAATAGTCTAGCCGATAAATAGTTGAAGCGTTTCTTCTGAATTAAGGTCCATTTTCAGCATGTCGTTCTGGCTGAGTAGGTGTAGAGTTTGGTTTTGATTCAACGCTTTTCCTTGCCTATATTTCTTTCGAAACTGTTATCTTTCTAGAATCAAGAATGAAGAATTTAGATCTTAATGGCTTTGGGTAAATTATTTTGACCACCCTAACAACTATTACCTCTGAAATAAAAATTTCCGTATCTTCAATCTTTGTATATATTTCTCGTTATAGCTTAGCTTTCACTGGTAGATATCCTAACTTACCCTTAAACTTTAGTCACGAGAATTCCCCTTGACTGTGACTCTGTAGCTACGCGACATTTAAACTTGAAAGTTTACAGCGAGCTGTATCTATAGATGACATTTTCATGATATGAGAGCATTTGTAGTTCAAACTTCTTACCTATTTTGTAAAGGAACTCGGTTTTTGTTTTCAAATCCGAGAACAACAGAGGAATTTGGGGGATGTGTGACATAATCAACCATTTTGCTGTGTTTTTCTGTCTACCGGCGTTTGGACTACATTCAATAGGAGTGGAATTTAACAAGTAGGTAAAGTATTATAGTTTTCTTAACTGAATCGCACAAAGCCGTGCTGCTCTGCGTTGAAAAACAAGGACATTTTTTATCTTAGACATAGCTTGTTTTACACATTCCTTGAGCCACGAGGGTTTTCAAACATTCAAAGCACATGTTTAAAGAAATACTCAAATAGAGCCTTTCTTTTACGTATTTTAATAAATATGGTCTACATATAAAATCAATTTCCATGGACAAAAACTCAAGTTTTTTTTACACGAGACATAGTTTCGTTTGCATTTTTTTTTTACTAAATTAGCTATGACGTCACAAGTCCAACGACATTTTTATCCCCGTTCCGTACAAGTTCCATATCTATGTAATTTCCCAAAGGGTAGGACCTATTTTCACAACTTGACCTCAACTATTACTTTGTTGATGAGACGGCGGAGGCCTGAAAATATTTAGGTATGATTGATCCAGTTTAATTCGGGATTTCGAATACAAGGAGGATCGTTTTGATTCCAAAGAGGATGAAAGGATGGAGCTATTGTAAGTCTATCCCGGTTTAGAACGCTACTGTTTTTCCCACGTTTTTACACACTCACTTTTCTTGTTTGTTTGACGTTCCGGTTGGATTTCTGCAACTCAATTTTGAGGCACTTCCCGATAAGCTAGCGGGCTGAAATTTTGCGGGTTGCTTCAAACCCGATGACAATGCCATTTACAACTATAAAAACGCCTGAACCTATTTTGATAAAAATTGAATGTAGTGCAATTTACTGTTTTTTTACACAAGCTTTTATGGTAGATACTTACTACAATTACTTAATTGGGTATTGTTTGGTCAAATCATATCCCATTTTTGACAGACGCTATGTGGGTCTAAAAGCAAGAGTTACATTTTCCTTGTATATAAATGATCTCATTATAACTTTATATGATATATGAATAACAATAAACAGAAGGAGAGTTTCCTAATATTTTGCAAGATTTCGTATAAAATATAATTTACCGATAAACCTGCGCGGTTGCTATGCTGTTTTTTTGTTGTCGCTTACGCGTAAAACCGTAAAAAACAAACTGCCATTCGCTTTTTAGAAATTATTATTTAGTATATTATTTTTTATTGTAATACTTTACCTTGAACAGGAATCTTGAAAATTTATCAAGTATTGTTAAGTATTTATCTGGAAAATAATTTCTAGGAAAACAGTGAAGAGGTTTGTTTTTTATTTTTACATAATTGATGTATAAATTGTTTTCGAAGTCTTATTGTTTTTGTGATTGTTTGAAGAACTCAAATAATATAAGACAATGTAAAAAAAAGTCTTCAGTAATTTTGTTTTTTCTATCAATTTTGTTTAATCTATTGACATCTTTCAGGTTAAGTTCATATAGCCGTATAAAGAAATAAGAATCAGAAGATTTTATTTGAAATTTTTATGTAACTACTAGCTGTTGCCCGCGACTTTGTCCGCGTGGTTAGAAGAAATTGCGACTATAAATTGAGATTTAAACTATCCTATCTCTCAAGTTGGATCGAACTGCACATGGTGTGCGAATATTATTATAATCGGTTAAGTGGTTTAGGAGTCCATTGAGGACAAACATTGTGACACGAGATTTATTGTGTTCGCGACTTTGTTCGAGTAAACGTCAGTTTTCCATGCATTTTTTTTACCAACACTCTTTCAGTGTAGAATCATGAACAAGTCACTGACAGGTTGAGAGTTTAAATAAACAACTACAAGAACAAAGAGGAATTTTTATACTTATAATATTATAATAAAACTATGTTTAGGTTAAATTAAATCTATACATATGAAACTAAGACTGTAGTGACGTAAGTTCCGTGCTCTAGGGAGGTTCCCCACCCGACGAGGGTCACGCGACCTTTGTAGACGTATTTCCGCTGTAGGTTGTTGCCAAGGTCATTTATATTTCAAGAAATACCCGCATAAACAAAAGAAATAAATGATCCAATTTTCAAATTGAGGTTGGCTAGTTCATTGGTACAAAGATCTAACTGTTTTAGCACTTTTGGATATTAAGAGGTATTGGTAGATTCTTTGAGTTATCTATTGCATTTCATATCATCATAGGAAATTACTTTACACAATATTAGAGTCAAAATTGTTATTGAACAAATTGAATTCATCTCGACCTTTTCTCAAAAAGCTTCCTCTCATTTATTTACGGAAACTTCTTCATTAGGCTCTTTATTATAAAACTAAATAATATTTATCTGTTCATAATACTCCAACTGGTTTATCGTTAAATTACAAAACAAAAACACAAAGAACCAAACGTTTTCAGCCTTGTAGCCTATTTTGAGTAAATGGATTTTGAACAAGTCTCCCTCACTGGTGCACCAACAACATATATACCAACATGTCTACGTGAGTACAGTTATTTAACGAGGGTTTCATTCCCTGCAATGGGTGGGGTTCGACCCTCGCGTCACGTCTGTCTGTACCCACTTCGATCTGCCGGTAATACCGGTATGGATGTTTTGGAGCTCGGCCTGTTGCGTGGAAAATCTTTAGCGAAGCAACAAAGAGGTTTGAATATATTCGGCCACTTTTTGGACGTACCTTATTCATGAATGTCTGGATCTATATGGAAACTGTGAAACTACGAGGAGTAGCTCATTGTTGTAATAAGATCTAAGTACAAAACTGCGCTTGATTAATTACATAAAGAATATGAAATTTATCTCAAGGTAGGCAAAGTTATCCAAAAAAATAAGATTGTCAATTTTCCTTCTTTTTTCTTTATGATTACCTACATTAAGTCCTGTATTACGTCACAACTAGTAGTTTTGAGTCACTATTTAATATTTATATATAATATTGCATC
Organism: Trichoplusia ni; assembly: GCF_003590095.1. Taxonomy (NCBI): domain Eukaryota; kingdom Metazoa; phylum Arthropoda; class Insecta; order Lepidoptera; family Noctuidae; genus Trichoplusia; species Trichoplusia ni. Next base: position 76,662 of record NC_039492.1, read on the forward strand.
ACTTTTACAGAGCTATTGGTAACGTCAAAAAATAGCATCATAACGCATGACGTGTCTATAGACTTCGTCACTTGAAAGCTTTACATTGCATCATACATCAATCATTTACGCTAAAATAAAAGACTACAGAATATTCTCTTCAAAAAACAGTTTTGTTTATTTATTCAATTATTACATTTACATGTTATACTTATGACATAGTGCAGTGTCTCACAAAACAGTACACACTGTCACAAAATTATATCGGTCTATTGCGTTGACCTTTTTATCACAGTTATCACTAGTACATTACAAGATTCCAGGGTCCGAATACAACTTACCTGTTAATCCCTTAGCCAAAACATCTCTCAGTAAAACAATTCGAATCCATAGTGTATTGTTTCTTATTATAGAACCACTTCCAAAAGTCACCATCCCTATACATTCGCATAGCGTTCATTTTTACTCATATTTCATATTTCAGTCTTTGTCAAAAAACCACAATGTACCTATAAATATTCAAAGGCATCTTCAAAAGATAAAAGCCCTCATAAAATCAACAGGAAAATCTGTTGGCTCCACACAATCTGGATGAAATTTCTTCAGCTGTTGCCAGGGAGAAAGGTTTCAGTAATTCATTGACCAACATGTAAAGCTTTGTGTATTATCTCGACCAAAATCTGAATTTCAACGATGTTATATTTTTGTCGAGAGGTTTAAGTTGTTAAGTTATAGGATGCTAGCGTTTTTAGGAGAACAGCGCACTTCTATACTGGATACCTAAAATAAAGATGCGTCAGTGCAATTATCCGCCAGAGAAAAATAGTGAGTACTTACGTAAGTTATGCTGTTAGGTTTGTTAAAACGTTTAACATTGTATGCACACTACAAATGTTAAAACCAAGAAGGAAAATCAGAAGATTCTCACTCATTAAAAGTGCTATTTAACTTTCCACATTTTCCCTCTTCCTGTACCCAAAAACCGCCCACCAATTTCCCTTTTTTCCATTTAACCTTCCAAAAAACCCAAATACATCCAAACCGCTGTCTCCCATACCTTAGCCACACCACACCACGGTACATATCGATCCGTAGCAGGCATGAATGGCGTTGACGTCACGCCGGGGTGCGGCGAGGCCCGAGGGTCTGCGCGGGGCGAGGCGGGCGGGGTGGGCTGGCGGGGCTACATGCCGCAGCCGGGGTGCAGCCTTGAACTTGCTGCATCGATCAGGCCCTGCACTTGAACGGCACTGAATAACACTGGGAGTTCGCAGACGGTGAACGGGAGACTTCCACTTTCCTATATGCTGTTTTGGTTTGGTTATTTCGGTATGTCTGTAATGTAGTTGAGGTAAGTTAGTGTACATTTTGGGGGTGAATTAGTGGGTATTTTACGAGTGCTTTTGTTAGTATTTTATTGATTAAGGTTGAGCTCTCATGGAATTGGCTTTGGAGATAAAGTACGACGGAGATAGCATGTAGAGGGCTGTAGAGGTGTTTTCGGTATTGTACAATATTTACACTATGCTTAATTGGTCTTTGTACGATTTATGAAATACCTTCTATTTCTAATTCCTTTGTGTATTGAGTGCCAAATATAAATATTTCAAACTAAGAATACCCTCCAAAAACACTATACAAAAACCGATTACCCAGAAACCGTTTCCCGTCCAATCAATAAAACCCATCATTTCAACAATACCAAACAAAATCATCATCAAATCCTATCTCAAACATTTCCTCTAAAACTGACGCAACGACACGTAAATTCTGTCACGCTGTGGTATTATTACATCCCTCCGTCACGTCCCTACGTTCTGCATTCGTCATCGGCGTCACCGTCTGTGTCACCAATGTCACTAGCCCTGCTTCGCTCACCGCGTCGTCATATAACGTCATGCGATAAGACGTCGTTACTCAAATGTTTTTTTTCTTATGACATTTGTGGTTCAGGACACGTCAATTATGTTATAGGTAAAGGGTGTTCTGTGAATTCGTTTGTTTTTTTACCTGATGTGTTTTGAATGTATGCTGTTGTTATTCTTGGTAAACACTTTAGGGCAACAATTGAGATTGTTTTGAATAGACAAGAGGTATAGAAATTTTCTGTTTCTCTCTATCTCTCTCTTTCTGAGAGATAAATCTTATAGGTCTCGTACAATTAGCATGTTTTTCGACGATTCTTGGTAGCTGAGGTGAGGTAACACGAAGAAGACAGTTTTCCTTAGTTGTTGGTATTTAGGTATTATTGCACAACGAAAATAATTTTGCCTAAGTTAGAAATGTTTTTATTAAAAGATTCTTTGATAGCCTAGCCACGCAGTTTATTTTCGATTTCATATGCCTGTTACGATGCAATTATCACTATCCAAAACGAAAAAGATAACATTTTGAATGAATCGGCGCACCTAATACATTTTTCGAGGGTGTGTAAAAGAACGTCAGAAACTCACAGGCGGTTCAAACTCTATCACAAATTTATACATTAACTATTAGATAAGTTGAAATGACTAATTGCATATCACATAATTGCAACCACCTGCATTGCACGTTATCGCTACAGATAGGAATTCTTTACAGATAACTAGAAGAAGGTAATCGAGTCGAAAAGATTGTTTATTCTCGTTATTGTCGGTAAAAATATATTTAAAGTATTTAAACTACATTTTTATTTATTAATAGAGCCGATTTGTTATTAAAAATAGTATGTTATTAATTAAATGTCATGGCTTTTTATTTACTGAGAAGTTTAGGTAACATTAAAAACATGTGAAACACGCATTATGACGACTGCTATTTTAATTTTAATTAAGTTAGTGCATATTACGCAAACAGTTGCAAAACGTCAAACATGGTTTCATCATTTAAGAGATCCTGATCAGTATTGTTACACAATGACTCATTTAATTACTTGCATATAAATTGATGACAATGTTTTACATGATTATAACAACTCAAATAATAAAATACGATCATAGAAGTTAGAGTAACGCAGTATTAGTATTTATTTTCTAATTTCTATTATACTGAACCTTTATAAAATTAGTGACTGAGATTTAGCAATTGTTTTAATTCTTACGAAAAAAAAATTGTTAAAAATAACTATTTAATTATTAACGATTAAAATTGATATTTTCGTATTTCTACATCCATCCATGAAAGAGTTCATTTTCAGAAAGCATACCTGCATTTAGTTCACATAGCGATAGACATCCATTCATTCAAAACCTCGTAGCACTTGTAGCAACAGGTAAGCAAAACTGCTCTTAGAATGCGTTAAAAATCACTCAACATGTTTTTTACTAAGATCCTTGAAAAGATAAAACTCTAGACCTATTGCTATGATACTAGCAATCTGTATTGGTTAGTTTTTCTTATATATTATGTTTATGTGTTTTTGCTGCGTCCTCACGCTCAAACGGGTGGACCGAGTTCAGAGAAATTTTGGATTGAGGTATATGATATATTGGATTATCTGTCTTCGTTTAAAAAGAGAATTTTTCACCTAAAACCGTTATCCAGGTGAAGCGAATTCTTGAGCGACAGCGAGTTTATTAACATTGTTCTATTCCCTTAAATTCGCTTACGTACTTTAAGAAAAGTTTAAAATGCAAATAAAATCTACAAGAAATTAATTGCACAACATACATTTTTATTGTTCACCATTTGTGTTGTTAATGACTTCCTATTCGATTTTCGCAGTTAAGCGGTCAGATCTTTTTATCACAATGGCGTAGCATGCGCAGGCGCCGATAGCGTGGCGCACGTCGCTCTTGTCACGTACGCTAGGCCCTTAGTTTTGTACGTCTCAGACAAATGACTTACGAAATTTGTTGATATTTTCGATTCTTATTTTATGGAAAAATAAGTCTTTGACGTTTTAAAGGTAATTAAAAAAAAAAAGATATTTTATTCAACCCGTAGAGAGTCAATTACTGCCTTATAACAAAAATGCATTAGGCTGAGTACCTTATACTTCTCAATGAAGTAGGAATACGAAAACTAGTATAAAATATATAATTATTTACGGAAAGATAGTCAAGACTGTATAAGATTTTCACAAGTAAAAAATATTTTAGGCATACCAAACAAGGCGACTGTCCACGGAAGACCGGATTGTTATTAAATATTTAACAACCAACGAACAGGTAAAACGAATAAAAAAACCTTATCGTGGAAATTTTATAATCTGCTTTCTTAAAAGCTGAGTAATTCGTAGCGCGTTAATTAATGACATAACATACAAAGTTATTAATACAACGATTAAAGTAATGAGGTGTGATTTCACATATCTACTGCAGGAAGGATAACATCTAATTTACGTCATTCAAATCAAGACAAAAAATTATACTAAACTGTATAATTTTTGGACTTAAAGAAAATACCTATTTTTATATTCCTCTATGCTTGTCATGCTATGTAAGAATGTCGGAGACCAGATACCTACTATTTAATAGGCGTATATTGAATTCCTCAAATATATGCCAATAACATTATTTGTAATGTGTCCTACAAATAAGGTAACACGGAATACTATTACTGAGACTCTGCTGTTTGCCCGTCTGTCTAGCCCTTCGAGACCAGGCTGTATTTAAGAACCGTGTTAGCTACAGTTGACATTTTCATAGATTAAGTACTCGTATTTGTGCTGCCGCGATAACAATTAGTACTTAAACTAAAGATCGAAGTTAGGCGAAGTTTGTTACGATTGTAAATCTGTTATTGGTCTTTTTATTGTCTTGAGCTTATTTACATGGGATTGGAAGGGTTTCATCCGAGAAGTCATACGACTTGTTATTCAATTATTCCAGGTCTTTTGAATAGTTAGAGATACTAATGACATAAAAAACCTAATGATTGTCTACGCAACAACATTTACCAATTAATTAATGAATATTTTCGAACGGAATAATCCCAAGCCTTAACCTGAGGTTCAAGAGTAACATTTACTTTTAAATACTTATTGATAAAACCAAATTACAGTCCCATGTCATGTTAAATGACGTGAGTAAGTCTTTGTAAGTCATGTGGTATCAAACTGTTTGATACAGATAAACATTATGCTTAGTAAATAGATAAGATATGGATAAAGAACGTTCTAGTTTCAGCTAGTTTTTGAGATTATTTGGGCAGGTTCTTGGCTGATACATTCAAACATATGTGTTATATAAAGGATGTGGAAAATTTAAGCGAAAAAATAAGAATATTTGTCTGATCCAAGCACAATAAGTCAAGTTAAAACCAATTACTTGAAATATTGATCTTTCCTTGTGTTAAATGACTATAAAATATATAAGGAAAGGCAAGTCCCATAAAATTCAGCAATCCTTAAGCTTTTTTCTATTTAGCTAGCATAGAAAAAGTATTAGGTTATATAGGTAAATACACCGTGATTTTTAGTCGTCTTACAAAAGCAGCCCAGTTCATGTATCCAATAACACGTTCATGATAGAAAAATAGGTATTTATGAGATTTGAATAAATTTAAAATGCATTTTTTTTTCAATATTATGATGCAATTATAGTTTTTTAGAAACACAGCTCTGTTGCGAGCGCGGTCCAAGCCTTGTAACAATAGTGAGGGGCGCGTGCGGCGGCGTTTTTATCATTTTTAAGAGAGAGTATTTTTCAGATTTCTCTTGTAAAATTTTTCGCAAATCCGCAAAACATTTTAATGCGTTTTTTGATATCCGTCGTTAGGTAGGTCGGTAAGGCTTATTAATCAACATTTTAAATTATCTATATTTGAGTAACAAAAATTTACAACTGTAAAAAATTATCTACAATGACATTCAAAATATAGAGCCGTGCATTTAATAAGTACAATAGGTACAAAACTGTCGTAAAATCACGTGTTCAAGGTGTTGTGAGTTGTGACAATACTTAGCTGATAAGTGAGATACGGTACCGCTCCCAAACTTGCGCATGATTCCGTTAAGCCTATGATATGAACATGAATATTTGCCGTTGGAAACTGATCCATAATAGCAGATTATACATGCCCCACAGTTGGGCATAGGCCAGTTTCCATATAGGAAAGGTGATTAATGCTTAGCCTTTTCACCTGGTTTCCTGTTTGAAAACAGGTCTCTTTCAACGGGAGTTGTAATAAAATCATTCAGTATGAAGAATAATTCGTCTTCTAGCGCTGCCTCTCCAACCAGTGAAGGTTAGCGGTCAGCTTCTTCTTCGCTAGCTATCCCGGTCCTCTCCCTGAAGTACTTTAACTAAGACGTTTTCAATGATTTTGCCGATGGTGACATATCGTATAGGTTTGAAATACTGAAAGGATGGCACATGCCCAGCAATGGTCCCTACGTAAGCAATATAGCGACGAGTAAAGAAGAGTCTCTTGGTAAAAATGCGAAAACAGCAATAAATTATTCAGTAGTGTTTTTGATAGTTACTGCGCGTAGCGTCGTCCTGCTTTTATAATATACTTTAACTTTTGAAGCTTTTAAAAATATAGGCACTATTAACGACTCAAGTAGGTCTAATGCATTTATAGATCGCCAATTAATAAGTATAACATCATCACTTTCTATCGCGTTGTGATTTTAGGATTTCGCATCAAAGGGTAAAAAGTCATCTACTACTGAAGCTCCGCTGTCAGTTGGTCCGTCAGTCAGGCTGTATCTTATGAGCTGGGATAGCTAGATGGTTGACAGATGTAGCTACGGCAAGAAATATTCAAGAAATTAAGCACTATTGCTGCGATTATAAATCTGATGGATGGACCAGTTTATGTGGCAATTTTTTCTTCTATTAGTGTGAACCTTCAATGTCACAAGTACAACTTGCACTTATCCAGTTTTACGTTAATTAGAGCAAAAGACCTGCAGTCATCACCTTCCATACTACATAGTAACTATCTTAATTACGTTTAATTAAAAATATCTCAGCTATAACACTATCGGCGCCATGGGGTGATCCTCACGATAAGTACTACATCACACCACTCAGCTATTATCAGATCCGTGAAAGTCAATCAAGAAGCACGCGCTCAGCATGCAAGGTAGAGCATATTAGAAACATGTAAAGGTTATCTCTTAGAATATATAGGAGTTTTTTTTTATTCTCGCTTAAGGAGGATAAAATCCGATTTGAAATCTCGTAGATTCATATTCCAAGGGTAAAAAGGGAACTGTATAATTAGTACAAAAAAATGAATGCTTCTAATAATTTGAATTCTAATTCCATTAATAAGGCCAGACTCCGAAATTCTGCCCAACAGTCGGTTACGAGGCTGTATCTCATGAACCGTAGTAGCTACATAGTTAAAAGTTTTACAGATAAATTTCAGTTGACGTTACAAAAAAAAAAGGAAAATAAACATCGAGGTTAATTAAAGCAATGATTGTTTAAATCATAAATAGGACTTTTTTCACATATTTGTTTTTTTAAGCCGATTGGTACATTTCTATAGGCGTCTCAAGTCCACTTGGACTTCAACGGTTTTATTAGGCCACTTCTAGATCAAATCTGACAGAGCGTGGTGTCAGGAGGTAAGGGTTGTAGTTGGGGACACGAGACTGAAGAGTGCAGTCTATGTTCTAGAACTACAATAGAGTTTCTACTTAAAAAAGGAAAGTGTTGGTTGAAAGGAAAGGTTGAAAATTATATCTCATTAGGGAAATTAAACCGTGGAGAGGTGAAGAGTACTTTATAGAGTTTAAGGATTCCAAATAAAAAAATCTAGTTAGACCGTCGGGTAGATTTCAAAGAAATATATAATTAATTTTATGTAGTCAAATAAAAAGTGGACTGCCATAGGCTGATGATGATGATGATGAAATAAAAAGTGTGTGATTGTCATTGAAAACGTCACTTGTCAGTCAAACGTGTACTAATAGATTTATTTAATGACGTCAACTTCTTGTATCATTTTAATTTTGGAATTCATTTGAATACCTAATTGAACGTAATTAATCATTAGGTTATCCTCCATCAGTTTTCCCCATTGATATTAATTGATGTGGTCAACGGTGACATAGTTTTTGGTAACAATAAAAACCTAATTATTTCCAAAAACCACGAAATTGAAGCCCAAGCTTGTCCGCATCCAGGAATAATATCCAAAAACAAATTTGGATGCGATGCGTAGTTTATTATTGTAGTGGCACTTTTTATCACTTATAGTGCCACTCCAAGATATCGGGGCGAGGGTAAAAGTCATGTTACGTAAACAACGTCAATAGTTTTCCATCACGTTTCAATTTCATGATTGATATCCGTACATAATATTAGGAATACGTCACTGGGGCCTGATAAGGTATCGTTATCAGGAATTGATTATTAGATACACTAAGTACAACAAATACTTGTGATAACGGATTACATTGTTTTGATGATAATGTTTGGCAAACTGAGTCAAAATAGATCGATATCTTCGGAATGATAAAGATATCTTGGGATGGTAATGAAGTTAAGTGATGATTTTATGACTAAGGTATTTGGGTGACTGTTCCGATTCGTTCAAGGAAAGATAAAGAGAGACAGTTACTATTTGTATTTCTGATGATGATGCTATCCAAAGCGTGGTGGACAAGTTCATTCCTTTAGAAATATTTAGAAAATTTAGCCAATTTCCTAATTTCGTCATATCCAGTTTATTTTAGGATAACTTATTTGATTCTTACCTAATCCAAAATAAATCCTTATTTTGAATGATTCTATCGTTCCAATAGACACTTTGTTCAACTGAAATATTTCTGTGATTTTTATTCTCTATTCAGGTTGAAACTTTTTGAATGAGATAAAGAGTTTCTAACTGCCCAGTATACAAAATCATTCATGCTTGACCTTTTCCTATAACCAGTCGATACATTATCAGTCTTTAATTAACTCAATAATTGTATCAAGTGCAGACGTAATTTCTCCGTTTTGTTTACCCTTGCTGTCACTATGCGTGCCATTGTTTATTTTATGTCATGTGCTTGATAACTTACTCAGATTTTCTCTAAGTTTTATGTTAATGGAAATTTTGTAACAAATGATGCATAGTCATGTCTTTAAAGGTCATTATTGTGTAAAGATTTGATTTGTCGATTTTTGTGTATTAGGTAGTTTAGGTATCGAAATTTACCTATATTACACGACAATATTTATAAGCTTAAAGCCATTTTGCAATTTGATTTTCCCAGCATCCTGTCTTGAATAAACTTGATATGAACTTACACAACTTACGACCAGTTTTGTAACATAAATGGTGGTTTTCCCTTTTGGGAATTTTAGCTAGTAGTTCATCCAGTTGCAGATAGTATATTAATATTTGTCTTTAAAGATTTTATACCACAATATGTCCTAAACATTGCTGTGTTCTGTGTCGTATGTCTAAATAAACTAATGTCTTAAAAGACAGGTAGCTATGCGGACCGGGTATTGTGGTGCCACTTTGAAAAGCCTATGTCTAGCAGTACACCGCGATGTGGTATGTTATCATAATAGCGTCTTATTTTTAATACCATTTACCTCTTTTTGGAACTTTAATCGAAATGACTTATAGCGTGAATATGACTTATTATAGGTACCTAACTACATCTCTTTCAATAATACTCTTTGTTTTTCTTTTTCCCGAACAGAATAACAAAATGTGTAATGTTTTGACTACCGAGTGAAAACACGCGGTACTTTCTAGATACGAGCGATCACGCAGGAAGTAAGTGTTACCTAGTGTTATGATAAAGTTATAATTAAACTTTATCAAACGTAAATACAGTTGTTTGAGCTGACTCGTGTAGTTGCATAACTAGATGTGAAGGTAGATTGTGGATGGTCTTTCATGAATGACTTGTTCTTATGCGACATGACACAAAGATTTTTTTGCTACATTTAGACTGCAGTTAGGTATCAATCTAGAGAAACCTATTCCAATAATTGGGCTAAAAGTTTGTACAAAGATTGAAACACAGTCAAGTTGTGTACCAGTATAAAAAGTACTTTGCTTTGGATAAAATTTCGATGTGTCTTGAAAATTTGGATTTGAAAAAAAATTCTCATAGCACAGGTAGTACTGTGCTATTCACCAACGACTGTGTTTCAATCTTTTTTACCAACAGTACATCACACGCACAAGACATTCAAACTTAGAACAAGCATTCGTGGACCATACAAATGCTTGTCTTATGCGAGGATCGAACTCGCGACAAGACCTAGAGTGGGTATTGTATACCACTTGGTTATCCGTGTAGAAAAAAATTAACAAGTCCAAGCACGATAGAACAAGAAAATTATAGTAATCGACTTTGTGTCAAAATCAATCACTGATTTTGTCTTGATTATTCTTAATTGCTCAGTTACTAATTATGCTATCTTAATCTTATATCTGCAAAAAGATAGAACAAGGTCAGTGGAATGACTGCATGCAAGTGTGTGACTTATGACTCAAGGTATTGCGACAAGATACAATATAGGCCAAACCATTGAACCTGATGTTATATGGTCTATGCCTCACTGGGATGATTTCAACAAAATCTCGTAGATTTAGATAAGTTTTCCTTTCGTCTATACTTGGCTGTCGCCTTCTAATATGCGTGATCGTTAAGTGTGTTGTAGAAATCATTTCTTCAGAATAGTGTAATATAAATATGATGGATCTAGTGTTTTCTTTATTGATACCCACATTTATATTATCAAATTATAATAAGTAACCGTATCCAAACCGAAATCGCCGGAAACACACTCTCTTGCGCCATTCTTTTAGAATTTCTCTCTGACCTACAAAAACGAATCACCACATAAAAATTAGAGCACCAAAAACGGGTAGCATCAACAAAACCCTAGTACTTGACGTCACTACCACGGTTACCATGGCAACCACCTTTATCGAGTATTCCATTTGATTAGGGGGTTAATATCCCTCGCTATGGGACCTTCGACCCCGTTGTACTAATTCTGGCACCTCTAGTTATTTATAGCTTCGTCGCACGCGTTGCGTACTCACAGCCTATTTTTATACGGTTCAAAGGGTAACAGGTGTCGGGAATTACGATGCAGTAAGAGATAAAGATAGACTTGAAAACTGACTTTGTTTATGTTGGAGTTGTATTTTTAACTTTGTCTGGGGTGGATCAAAGTTCGTATTCGCTCGTGGACTTATTTTTTTTTGTTGGCCTGCATTTTTTTAATTGGTTTGTTGTTTCCTCTTCAATTAATGTACTTAATATTTCAGGGTCCACTTGTGAAGATGTTTCAAAAGTTTTGAAAATTTGGTCTTTACCATTTCCTTGCTCTTGAAATTTATTTACTGGCATTCTAAATGCAACAACTGATTATCTCACGTCCATATTTATGCTCTAAAAGAAAATAATTCGGATTACAGACCTAAAGAAATGTCTACAGATTTATTACGTCCTGAAAAAAACAAATGAAATTAATCGAAAATTTATATTCCTCGGAATTTTTCCTTTTGGAAAATTAAATAGATTTAAGTTTGTCCTACAATAACTATACTATCTTCTTTAAAATGAAGATCCTTAGATAACAGTTTTATTTACAATTCTTTAAGTGTTTACGTTAATACACTGACACTCTACATAATAAGATCAAGGGCTGTGAATTATTAATATCTACTTATCACGCACTTTACCTAATTTATTTTAGAGGACGTACTTACGTGTATTATTTTTAAGACAGCATCTAATATTTAATGTAAGTTTATACAACAACGAACTTAAATTGTCAATAAATTATGGATGAATAAAATAAACGTTTTAGAAGTTCTTTAAGTTTTCTCGCGATACAGATTTTTTCATTAACTAATAAAGTGGTTTTATGTAAGTATGGAATGTATTAAAACACAGCCTAATCTTCGGTTTTACCAGCCCCGAAAAGAGTTATGACTCTGCGCATGTATTTTCGTAGCAGTTTATTTAATTACTTTTAAGATGCTGTAGGTTCTTAATGCCAAGCCTAACTGAATTTTCCTTTAAATTAAATACTCCAAAATAACAAACATCCATGGGCTAGAGACTGGGGAGTTTTTGGACTTGTTTCCATGTCAGGCATTAACAGAATCTATTCTCAAAACGTGGACAACATGAACTCAATCTAGCTCTACAATCTTATATCAAGAAACATGAACACAAAATACGACCCCCTGCAGTCTTAAATCATACAAGACCTACCTCCCTATAGGTGACATAAACCCAACGGATAAAAATACGGATAAGCGATAACCCGACCCGAGGGGTCTAGATTCGATTCCGTCTAACGCAATGTATTTTTATCCGTTATCAGTGTTTTGCTCGATGTAGGAGGCGCGTGGGGCAGGGGTCAGGCCCCGAGATAGCGAAGCGGTTACAACCGGTTGAGGTGATGCGTGCGCGCAGCTTTGTTCGCAGTAACGGCGACATGTTTTGCATCATTCGTCGTTTTGTACGCATTTTTCAGGTAACTGACATGGCTCAAGGGAGAAACATCTGTTAGTGTTTTTTGTTATCAACAGTCAAGCATATCTTTTTATCATGAGGAAATTTAATGATGGGTATTTTTCGTTTAATATTGTACAATGTATAACAGTATTGAATACTGCACTGGTTACTAGGATACGACTCCTTGCACTAGTAAGTTTCATATACTCATGATGATCTGCGCAAGACAGCTGGCAGGAGTTGGATGCGAGCAGCCGAAGATAGATCTCGATGGCGAGCAATCGTGGAGGCCTATGTCCAGCAGTGGACGAATATAATGATAATGATGATGATGGTGGACTTGGCAAGAAAATAAAACATTTATTTTTATACTGTTCTCCATAGTGAAAGTTCAATATTAGCATTAAAGTCTCTAGCGAGAAAGAAACCCTTCTTCCTAGTTACGATGAAAAAAGGCAGATGGTAACAGGCCTTAAGGAATATATACTACGACTTTGTGTAACGACCTTTTCCACAATGGGAACAGTAGGCGCATGGATAATTTTAAAAATTGGTATAAGGATAAAAACGGGGAGAATGTGATATGACCAGTACGCCTGTGTTATCACTGTTAAGCTATTTTCAAACTTCTAATCTATATTGAGTAATTGCTATCTGATGGATATCTTGGTTTACTTTACGAGGCAAAGGTCGTATCGAACATGTTGACATACATAATTATTTGCAATTTAGTAATAAAAGATTGTGCTAGAAAAGGTAAATTTCGCTTTGAGGAAGTTATCGTTTGTTTATGAAGATTTTGATTAGAAATATTTTTAGTAATGAGATATGAGTAATACAAAAATTCTAAATCTTTTTTATTAAATTTATGGTAACTTTCAATATTTCTTTCATACATCAAAGTTTCATAATAATTCATTAATTTTCACACACTTAATTATCTGGGCATAGGTATAATATTCCCTATTGCAAACTTTTAAAAACAACTGCTCGATTTATATTTTTCTTACAGTAATGATTTCATCAGAAAATATACAAACATCAATGAAATAAACAACAATAGTTGTAATAATTTCAACAATTATACACAAATAAGTGTCTGAAAATTTCTAGTGATGCAAAAAGATTTGTGGCCCATGAGGGGATCGAACCCGCGACCTTCGCGTTATTAGCACGACGCTCTAACCAACTGAGCTAATGGGCCAGTTGAATTTCACGTTGAAAATTGTGCTTCATACTATGTTTATTGTACAAAAATATGTTAAATATATTTTATTATGAAATTCATAATAACCCAAATAAAAAAATATTGTAGTAAAAATGATTAGATACTAAAAACAATATTTATGTTATTGTTTAGTTTAGCTTCTATAGAAACAAAATAAAGATCTAGAGAATTGGCATTAGAAATGTTTTGATATAAGTTTTATACATTAAGTTTAGTTGTAATCTTTAGTTCTTATTGTGAAACTCTCAACTGTAGCACGATATAGATGTATTAATAATATTATTAAACTGGTACAGATGTACTCATTGTAATTTCAGTTACAGTTATAGGCAGGAATAAATACTATTTAAGTAGTAATTAATATTACTACTTGAAATAACGAGAGAAAGGATTCAATAAAAATACATGCAAATCAAGCAAACCATCATCATACTCCAGCTAAAAAAATAATTAGATAATTCAAAAGAGCTATCGGCCCATTGAACTAAAATCACACTAAGATCAGCTACAATACAAACAGTGCCATGACCCCGACTGCTAGACACGTTATCTGTATTGACACTAACTTGCCAATCTGCTGGCAGGAGGCATTTGCGTAAGCGCACTATCATACAACAAAACCAGTATAAAATGGCCCTTGCACTCCCAAATATTCTCCCCTGTAACATCCGCTTCTAAGATAGAGAGGAGAGAGAAGAAGGTCAATAGCAATTGGTCGCTGCTATCAGCTCAGTAGGTAACGTGGGGGCTACGATATACCCACAGCGTCAGTCGGTGGCGGATCGTCGCCGGCTACGGACCTCCAAAGGAGAATTTATTCAATTTATTATGAAAATTAAATATCATTAAATTAGTTATGTAAACAGGAAGGTAAATGATTCAGTTACACATGCCGCGATGTTAATGATATGTGGTCAAGGTCTTGGATTTATACTATAAAGTCGGTATTCAGTCAGAATTATAAATAAAACGGGTTAATTTAAATCAAAGTATTTAACAGTATTCGTTAAAGTAAATTGTAACTTCAATACAATGACAAGATACATGAAACACATAGGTTCTGAACCATACCGTTTTTCGTTATGGATTCCGAGAAAATATTGCTATAACTACACGATGCATTGGCTGTCTAGAAAAAATGGATCAGTTCAGTCTAGCAAAAAGTTTTCGTAGTCGTATTTAGACTGGCACTAGAACGATCAAGTCGCATTTAAATAATTGCATGCTTACAAACGGATACAGACATGAGGATAAAATTAAGTGCAATAAATTCAAAATGGCCGAACGATCCAACCGTCACGGTTCAAATAATTCACGTTGAAATAACATTTTATTATATGTAATGAGTTTTATGGACAAAGGATCAGCAAAAAGTATTTATGTAAAAAAAAGAACTTGCTGATTTTATTAAACATAATTTTATTATAATGCAAGTTTTCAATGGCATTATCTAACTGAAACATACTTACCAATACGCTCTTAAAATGTGCTTATATCCTACTTAGTACATAGGCACTAAGTAAAACTCTTAATTCCTCGAAAATCATTCTGCAATCAGTCACATTACGCCAATTTGCAAAACTCTCTAATAAAGTGAAAAAAATACTAATTTAAACAAACACACAATAATAAAGTGATTTGAAACGGATGTTAAGTGTCTGTATCGTAAGATATATCGCGCAGGTAATCCCAATAAAGATATGAGGTAGGTAGGTATGTCGTATAACTGCACAATTGTTAGGTAAAGATATTTTTTACAAAACTACTGTTGGGAGCTATAATTTGTTAAAGCCATGTCTTTGTACTGTCTACGCCTTTTATTGCTCTTTCACGCATCCTCAACCATAATAATAATTCTTAAGGACTCTCTGATGTCGACACGACTAGCAATAGTATTTTTTGTCTCTCAATAGGAACTAATATGTATTAGGAAAATCCCTTTCAGCATCTGTCCATATCTTTATCCATACAGTGACTGAAAATCGCGGAGAAATGTCTTCTTCAAGTTTTAGGTCGATGGATAAAATTTGACTTCTGGAAAAAACATGCTATCACGTAACGAAGCAATAATTGATGTGCTTTGCACCTGTTACGTCTGTAAACCTATTTTCGCTTTTAAAAACAAGATAAACCAACCTGTTTACTCATCCACTATTTTCGTGTTAAGATAAACTACATGAAAAATAAACAGTTATTGTAATTTTATCTGTTTTACAATAATTATTAACCTAACGTACGCTAATTATTATTTCACAAACAAATGTTGAATCGGATCTCTAGTACACATAGTTACAGGGCATAAAATGTACACGATGTAAATATATGCGTCGGTGTGAGCGAGTTATCTGAGCAAAACAAACCCACGAGGGGAGCGCGTGGCGGCCGCACGACTCCATTTTAAAAATAGACACACTGACTCACCAGCCTAACTCGACCCTCGACTATCTTCCAAAACGTTCCACGAGTAGTCACATACACAGCTCTATAAGATTGGCTGTTGTACTTAGCGCCTCGACTGTGATTCACCAATTTAATAAGGCCCACCGCCCGTCCTTCATGTCTTACGAAATATACGGCAATGAGAACTAAGTCCTAATAATTACAGGTCAATTCGGCTGGTCAGTTGGCGTAGCGCCTTGCTAAAGGACCACGCCCTGCTGTTCGATGCGTTTGCGTTCCAAATTTGAATTCTTGGCAGCGATGTCGTGTGATGGTATTTTGGCGCGCATGTTACTTTATTATGATAAACTTTAATATCTCATCGGTTTGTTATGACGTAATGGCGATTGTTTTAATTAGGTAAATATTTAGCGTTTACGTCATAATTAAATGTGTACTTAATTAAAAGAAATCTTAAAGATACGGTAAATAAACAAGTTCGAGTCAAAATGGCATGATACTTTTAGTTTTATTATTACAACTGATTTGTGGTTTAAGTATCCGTGGACCGTGCATGATAAAACGTACCTATATCATAGCGCAATTTAGTTATTCATTTGCATGCATATGTTGCTTACTGCGTCTGCAAGATCAGTGCTTGACAACAAAAAAGGTTATGCATCCATCTTGACGCCCTTTTGCCCGACAGCTACCATGTGTGCAGAATTCTAATTTTAAATGCGTCGTTTGATTGGATTCCTATAGCATACACACATATTTAGACACACAGGTACCAGTAGCGCAAAGCTTTTCGTTTTAAATCAATAAATTGATACAAAAACATATGATTTTGAAATAAGAAAGTTAATTTTAAAACTAATAGCACTGGAAAGTGACTTATTCAAAGAAATGCGCAACAAGTAAATAAATACTACGTAGTTATCAAACCTCTGTTGACAATTTATACAAAAAAAAAAACTATCACATTTGAATGAATCATAGACAAGTTGTATATAGAATAGAAGTGACCCGACAAGATTTTCAAGTATATTGCGCAGTGTAAAAATATAATGTTTACATTTGTTTCTTATCGCTAAGTTATATAAACCTAATTATTAGTTTCGCTTTGTTGCTAATATATAGCAATTTCTTTATACTGTTGCTCTATTTCCTACTAAGGAAACAGAGTTGGGTGCTGTAATCAATAATATTATAGATACTAGGCAGGCATACTTACATAATATACGTAACAGTTTACTGGAATACTGAAATAAAATATAACAACCAATCAAATTGTCCTTTTTGAGTGGCGAGCGTACTCTTAGAAACAATTAAACTTATTTTTTTATTGTCTTTCAGTCCTTGAATGCATGTGCGGCTGACCTTACTGCTTTTGTTATGGAATATTTACTCGAACCTTACTTGAATACAAGCTCAAATTGTCCAAGTAATTTTATCCTTAATTAAAAGGTTTTGATTTCTATTCGTATTTATTTACAACTGTCATTTACGGCTGAATAATTGAACTCCTTTGCCTATTTACTGAAGAAGCACCGGAATCAACCATTCATCCTAATACAAAAACAAAAAGTTTTGTTCACTAATTTTATTTAATTAGTTTTTTATAACTACTTTATGATAATTAACACACAATTAAGAATACAACAAAGGCCGGTCACACGTGACTCACGTTCGTTACTACACCCGGAGGTGTGTCATACAGTTAACACGCACAGATTATATTTAAAAAGGTAGATTCAAATAAAGAATAACTCAGTGGCTGTCACAGGATATTTTTCAAAATTTGTAACTCTTTCTGTATGTGACCAGTAGCAAAAATGTTTAAGAAATTTAGTTTCCTTTAGCTTAAATATGCTTGCTTGACCATTTTTTGTGGATTTCTAATAAATAAAGGTATTCTGTATTGTTATGTAATGTAATATTGTTTTACTAACATATTATAATAGAGGAAGGTGAACTTCACGAAATCATGGTACTTCCCCGTGTAACGTTCACACGCAGTTCCGCGTATTGTTGATAACTAGAATCAACTTAAAATCAAGTAAAAATGTTTCTAGTGATAATTTTATTATTTCAACCTAAAAATGGTCATTCACAAAAATGTGGGAAAGCTCATTGATAGCCATTTTTTTATATATTTTTGAAAGCATCTTTTTTCAATTGAATTTAAATGTATCGCTTGCAATACATTCTAAGTAAGCAAGTTAGTTGATTTAATTCACTAAGGAAAGTCGATCGGTTGACATTGAACAATGTCCTGGCACCTACTTATGTCATACAAATAAGGTTTGTAAGGTCATCTGAGAATATTTGACTCCTTAACAAGAACCTTATAGAAGACCTCGGAAAAACCTTAAAAACTATTCAGTACTTAAATAAGGAAACAACACGAATAAGGACCTAAAATTTAAATATTTTTAATTACAATGGATAATGTAAGCTGTGTCAGTTGCCTTAAAGTTCGAATTTGATTGTTTAGTTTCAGAGGCTGTGCCGGAAAATCTTAAGGAAATTGATATTATTTTTGTATGATTTATTTAACTTAAGTATCTTCCTCTTACGGCCCTTTTACCTTCACATTTAATGTAGGGTCAATTTGATATGTTTTTAAATAAATTCGGATTAGAACATTTAAATGTAAGTCTTCCTTTAACGGTCACATTGTACAATAAATGCGAATAAACTATTATTATGATGCATCATATTATTCTACATTTAGAAAGCTCATTTGACGTTTATTTGACGTACGTTTGTTCTAAATTCGATATATCCTCTTCCTTATGCGTATAACTGTCATTTGAAATACGGATCAGAATTCTATTCTTAATTCAAAATATCAAATTAACGGACTTTACATTCGCACTCATCTACGCAGGTTTTATGAGATATAAAAATAAATGTCTACGTATTCAATATTTCTTGAAAGTTGTCAGTGACGTCAATCCTAATGAGTTGTCATTTCTAATTTAATTTAATGTCTCTCGAAGGGCACTTATATTATTCGTTATAAGATTTTTTATTGGCTGTTTGAGTACCTAATAATATATTATGAAACAGCAGAAACGTGAAAAACAATAATAATAATATTTTTCACTTATTACATATTGTAGTCCGGGAGTAATTTTGTACTCCCTCCGGTTATAGTTGCCTGTCAAGTTTGGTAAAAGAATTCATCGCTGAAAAAAAAAACTCAGAAATCCAGTCAAGGAAACTAATTTGATAACTACCTAAGTAGGTAGATCTATACGAAAAATCCGCATAACTCTAAATCCGTTGTTGTATTGTCATTGCGATACAGACTTATCACAAAAATGAGTGTTTCATAAGGATTTCCATATCTGATTATGCTGAAGTTTTATTTACAAACGTAGGTATCAGGCACGACCTCGCATCGTGGTGCTTAGTCACAAGTCAATGTGTTCACCACGTGTTAAGTGATTTGCATGTTACATTCACTGACTAGGTACTTATCAAATAACGACAATTACCCATCATGCTCAATCTTATTCCTACCAAGTTTCGCAAAACTAAATTCACACGATCGTCTCAAAGACAGCTGAAACAAACAAGATTATTCGAAATCTATCTGTCTCCAGTATCTGTGAAGCACTTGAGCTGTAGAGGAAATATACCACGAAAGGCGGATCCTAAATGTAAAAGCATAAAACACGTTATTGAATGTAACATGTTACTAGAATAGCGCTGTAGCGGGGCGAGTCACAGTGGGCTCGTCAGCCGGCGAGCACGCGGCGGCGGCGTGCGCGTGACGTCAGCCGCGTCACGACACCGTCAAAACAACGCGGCTAATCTCCGCGCACACAACTTTAAACCCAAATCCCCCGACATAAGACCCTCACTATCCTTTTGTTGTGATAGTGCAGCCGTAGTTTTCCGTTCACTTTGCGTAAGTTCCGAAGCGTGTGTGTTGTACACTTTTTTCGGTGAGCACGCGCCTTCGTGTGTTGTTTTACGTCATCCATCGAATGTGGCTTCGAGAATTCGGACGTCGAATACTGTGAAATATTAGGACGTGGTAGCAAGGATTTTGAAATTTATTCGTTTTGCATGATACGGTTTGTGAATACATATAGGAACTGAAAGTTTAATGCGGACGTTGATGTATTATCGGAATGTAAATAAGTCGTTTTATCAGCGCGCACCGAGGGTATAAAAACGATCGCAACGGTCGCTCCACGCCCAGTGCGGATCGCGCGGGCACACTAAAAACATGACTAACTAGCAAACAGCCACAGCCTGCCCAGCCAAACAAAATACAACAACTGTTTTGTACCAACTGTTATTTATGTTAACGGAACTAAAAACATTTAAAGTTCTGTTACATTGTTTCAAAATGACTCAATACTATACAAAGAAGAGGTTATCATTACGAATTTATCTTTACAATATCAACAAAAAAGATAAATTATGAATGAAATTATGCAATTTAAACTTAACCTTTAGTGCAATAAACTAATAAATTAACAATGAAAAATACTATGAAGGAAATGAGACTTTTACCACGGCAACCACTAGTGGTCTTAAAAGGCAAATGTCACACGTTAGGTGAAAATGGCAACACAACAAACATAATAAATAATCTTGTAAATATTGATTATAATTAATGTGTAATGTGATGAATCGACAGGAAATAACTATAGATATAAAATAGGTCATGGTTGAATGATTCAGACGATACGAAGCCCATGCTGTGTGGTGCCACTTGTGTTATGATTCCATTAGTTGAGGTCGGCCATTGTTTTTATTCGAATATGGAATTTGGATAAACAAACTTTTTAAATCTCATTTCATCGTCGAGAATATTGGGCTTAAAAATAGATTGCCAGTCTCATTCATGATTAACCTTTTTCGTGAAACTTTTTGCAGAATTAATAAATTCTCGGACTGAGGAAGTGGGAGTTCCGGGTATTTTGTGGATATTCGTGTGACATTGAACTGTGGACAAAACATGACCTTCGCTCTATATACGACGAAATATGCGTGGATTATGTATAATGCATGTTTCTGTTTTGGTGCCACCTGGCAAGTCTCGTGTTTCGCACGGTATAGTTTAATGTTGATTTCTTACCGCATGGACGATCAAATCCTTTTTGAAATCGTGTTTACACACTCCAAGATCATTTTGGGAAAATGAATGAGTTTAGTAATAAAGTAACACGAATATGAGCTTAAATGCTTATCGTTCTTGTAATGTCACAATTATTTATCTAGTTCCATTATCCAGACTCCAAAATAAAGTGGTGTTATTGATGCCTGTATTTTAAAAGTCACTTAATTTACTTTTGTTTTTCAATTCGAAATACAAAACCGCCTTATCTGTAATTTTTTATTTTTTTATCAGCCGGAGTCCGACTGAAAAAAATTTAATAAAAAACAGCAGTAAGACTATATGACCTCATTACTGCAGTAGGCATCATCATAACAGACTGATGGTGACATTGTCCACCGCCCTTTAATCGTGTTCGACACCAATAAAAAAGCAAGTTAGACCAACACAACAAAATAATCAATGACCTGAATATTTTAGACAAAGAATGCAAAACAGATATCAGACATGGAAATATTCTGGAAACAAAATGCGCATTACTGTTGCACGTAATAACATCGATAACAGGGACCTGCCAGTTTTCAAAGAACTATTGTCGCTGTGCAAGAGGGACAACGCTCTACATTATGTTCTTTGTCTCGTTTCTACAACTGCTCTTGTTTCAAGAGTGTTGAAGGTAGAAAACGGTATTGATTGTAACTGACTAATGACAACTATGGAAATAAGTAATTTATGAGTAGGTATTAATACTTATGACGCGCACGCGCAGCGCTTGTTGCATCAGTGGCGTGGGATCCTCGTGTCCAATCAACGATTTGTAATCGCACACAAATAGTTACATGACCTGCGAATATTCATTCAGGTTTATAGGACGTGGCTTTTTGTTTATATTCTAGATAGTTTTTAAACAAAGGCCTGTTTTTTTCTGCTTAAACTTTGCTGAGATTGTGGTAGGAAATCAGGATCAATTTTTAGTACGGTAATAGTTAATCAGTGTCTTAAATGTAAAAGTGTATTCTTGATTTTGTCGAAATTATGATAGTATTTCCTTGCATTGCAGGACAAAAGTAGGCCAATGTTTCGCTTATTATCCATTATTTTGTGCGTAAAAAAAGAAAAAATGATAGCGTTTTCAAAAAAATCGAGAGTTATAAACACTTTTGAGTTGTACAATAGTCGCTGTACCGAAAGCCTTGGATAGACAGAACATAGATAATTATACTCAAAAATATTAGCTGAATCTACAGGAAATAGATAAAACAATACATGACGCAGTAAATCTTGGAGATGAAATACGTGATTACCGTCAAGTGGTCGATAACCTTCACCTTCGCCATTTTCCTTTGTAAAACCCATGTAAAATCATGAATGTATAATATGAGTGATTGTTGTTGACGATTTTCAGTAATGAGTAATATACTTGAATGATTATTGGATATAATGATGTTTACAGATTGTTTGATCTTGGGTAGGATTATGATAGTTTATTCAGTTCTTTTTCTAAATAATTCTGTTATTTTTAAATTAAATTATACTCGATCACAAAACCTTTTGATTAAGGAACTGATTTCGGCGTTTGTAAGTTAAAGCTAATGATTCCTAATCACGCTTTGGCAAGGTTATGGCTTGTGGATAAGTGAGACTTCCACCGACTAAAAAATACTTCAGGCCCATTCTTCTGCCCAATTTGGAGTTACGGGATTGTTCTATCTAGCCTGTTTCCTTATGTACTCCTTCTCGAGAAACTGAATTTAGATCTTGTATATATAAAATGCTTTTTCTGAGCCTTACCTTAGAATTATTCTTAGGGATAAAATTGGCTAGAAATAGATAATTTAATCATTTCAAATAATTTCAATACCTTATAACGTGTCTCTAATAGCAGGACTATCGACTAACCAAATATCGAAACCAGCTCTAGATTAAAATTGCCTGTACTACATACAAATACCCTTCTATAATTTACTAAATAGTCACAGTACCTTTAGTCACCGTCATTATTTATCATACAAATGACTCCACGATCTAACGACCCTGGCCCTTTAAACTTCTATAATTTAACTGTAAACGTGTCTGCACTCATGTAGTCGGAGAGACTAGGAACCATTTAGCGTCATTTGTAAAATTTTCCTCTGTTAATGCATCATTTTTAATTCCTTAATGACTCGTATTATAGATGGTTAGCACAATTGTATTAGGTTTAACGATGTGGTTTTGTTAATCATCATCGTTGTTGCTAGTTGCGCCAATTTCTGTTTCTATATCATCATTAATAATAATATTATTGTTTCTGTTGGTGGATGTTACATAGGTACCCCCTACTAACACAGAAATTACTCTATCCGTAACAGTACAAACCCTCTAGCCAAGTTACTTTTCGTTTCAATAGGGATGATGACAATTTTTTTTTTGCAGTGTCCATCTTGTAGTTTTTTGTATAATAATCGATACGTATTTTTTAGTTTGTCCCGCAAACATAAATTGACCAAATTACAGTGAATGAAACTTACGCGTGACGTCACGATTGAGTATAAATTTTACTCTATCGTTACGTCACAAGCCCCCTCTCCTAAACTTTAAAGCAGTTAATTCTAGTTTTTCTGAAAAAGGAAAAAATACGTGTCTCATACTTTTAAATTATCTAACTGAGGGACTAATGAGATTTTTTCTTTTTATACCCAGTCATCATCCCTATTAGTCACGTGACTTTCAATTGTCATCTCAATACATTATCTAGTTTTATGTGGTGATAGTAAGCGTCTTGTGAAAAAAAGTGGGATACATTTCCATATTTAGGAATTTGTCTTACAAAGGAGTTTATATTTAGAGACTTGCATTTGTGTTGCATTCTTGCAGTTTCCTTGAGGAAGTTTCTGGCTGGGTATGCGTCATCCAGTGAGTACCGGTTTTGACGCGGTCGAATTGCATGGCAATGCTAAAAATTTTAAGCATTACTTGTCTTAAAGTATTGTTCGCCAAAATTAGTTGCATTGACATTGAAGTAATTAAGTTATTTTCAATTTAACTTGCCTTGCCTTAAATTTAAATCGTTTCCCTACAAATTGAAAAACTGACTTCTGTGTGGGTCCCAACCAAACCCACCATAACCGTTGATCGAACTCCACATAGGAGTATGTGCTGGACTTGTACACACCGAATATTTGGACCAACACTGGGTGTCTTGTGCATATGACTTGAATGTTTGTTAAACCCCCAGGACACAGATGTTTTCTAGATTAGATTCCTTAATGCAAGAGTTTTGTTCTGGTCACTCTTGCCAGGAACATTTGACAGCTATGAAGGTTGTATATTTACAACCTTGTCACATGTTCCCCTCTTCACTCTACTGTCCTATTGAAGCCAAAGCATAAAGCACGTTCTAGGATTACAATTAGTTTTCGTACATCATAAATAACGTCGATTTGGCTTCTTGCCTTGCCTTCTAGAATCATTATTTCTATTTTCTAAATCTTCTAGTTACATTTTGTGAAGGATGAAGGTGTGTCATGTGTAACAGATGCAATAATTCACAATGGATTTAGAGTTTGAGACACTTCACGTGGCATTAAAAATAGAGCTTACATCTTGCTCTACAATTTTGTATTAGTGAGTTATAGTGTGATCATAATTTCTTGTTGAAACTGTATTTATTTGGGAAGGCAGAGGTTTAAATATCAAAACCCAATCCATAATGTATATTTTATTCATACTTATGTATTGACTATGCATTTCTTTCAGAATGTTTTTTGTTCTATGTTCTTAGTACAATTGTTAGTGTTTCAAAGAGAATTCTGAACCATGCTAAACCAATGAATGTCACCGTCTTTTCTGATTTTCTTTATAGACTCCATAATTATTATGCTCACAATCACATTATCGTTTAAATGCGATGTAAACATATTGTTTACAGTCTGAACAAATAGACGATAGGCTATTAAGCAAACAATAGGTCGATAATATTAGACGCAAATAGAATAGGTAAATGGTCAGGTAAGAAAAACTCGTTTTTTCAATGCATATGTAAATTGAACTGTGTTTGATCGGAAATAATTTTAATCACGTACCAAATTGATTGATCCCAGGTTAAGCTACCCTTGAAACGGTCAGTCGGATGGGTGACCGCCTATGTCATAAGGAATTATTCCGTGCTCGGGAGGCATGGTCCACTAAGTATAATACGCAAAGCATAAATTAACTCACTGTCTAGTTATAAAAAGACGTCTTTACATCATGTACAGGAAATTTACTGGCAATTTAATCCTTGCCTCATGGCTATGATAAAAAAGGGTGTGTACTAAGCATTAAAAACAACGATATGCCTCGAAGGGCATCAAAATCTCGAGATAAGGGACTTATAAACAAATTCTACTTTACATTACTCACTATTCAATAGTCTCAATGGGTACGACACGTGCAAAGCTAAACATATAAATAGATTTCGTATCTACAATTATATCTCAAATTGCTACAAAATAAGGGAAATGTCTAGTCTAGACTGCATTTGTTTTATTGAGGAAACTATATTTTATGATTTAAAATGTTTCAAGCTTGACATTCAACACTCCGTACTTCTTTATTAGGAAAGATGTATGTGTGTTGTGTTTGTGCTCATGTCTTGCGACTCTGCGTAGGTTGGTCTCCGCAACTATAAGTCTGAGGACTGTGCATTATTCATACTAAGGTTCATGATAATAATATACTTTTTATAAAACAGGTTTAGGAGTTTAGTTCAGTAGGAAAAACTAAAAAAAATAAGTATAATTTGGATTTTCTATAAGACGTCATTTTTTCGCTCGACTTTCCCATAATCATAGGAATAACAGGATCCAGAAGCATCGTAGTTTAATTTCCCCCAAAATTCGTAAATTAGTTGTTACAGTATACTTAATTCAAATCTCAAATATGTAATCTCAAATAATAAAAAAAATCATTGCACAATATAAAAACTCTGAAAGCATCACGCACGATGCGGAATCCGCGCGTTCTTATTTCGTATTAGTGTGTCAATGTTCGTTGCGCAGGTGCGGGCGCGCCGATGACGTAGATGCGCACGCGTCGCTCGCGTGCTGTCACGCCCACCGCGGCCGGAGCTAGGCGACTGGTGATACTGCCAACTAGTAGCTTCTGTGACATTGCTAGACGGTTTGCAGACGATTTTGGCTGATATATAGGGATTTGTAGCGAATTTTCGGGATTTTGGGTCACTTAACATATCAACTGGATGACTTGGTATTATCGCGGAATATGGGATGTTACTATAATGTAAGGATGATAAAACCGAGTAACGTTCTTTTCAAAAAAGGTTTTCTAAAGTTTTCAGAACTTGAAAAAAACATGAAAAATTCAACATCAATCCTTGACACAACATCCATATGATCGGCAAAAAGTTAATCTCAAATCTGAACATCTTATACCGTCTTTATTGAGTAATTCTAACTTTATTACCTAACTCCCTTTATTACAAAACCTAGTCTAGACTATTATACAGCCTGTACCCTCATTAATACATGCACCAGTCGTGTGTGACGGTCACGACTTTGACATATTACCGGCGCAGGCGCATCGTCGAGCCAATCTGTTCCATTTGACAGGATTGAGGCTTTGTCTTTAACTTGTCAGTAAAGGTTTAACAAACTAACAGGCTTAGGAAGATTTTATCCGTTAACTCATATGCCAATTTCTGAATATTTTGGACACTGTATTATATTTTACATGGTTTTTATTTTTTATTTTGAGGGTCTACCAACCCGTCTTAATATAATATGACTATGGTTCAGGAAATGTGACAGAGCAATACAAGGCTGTAGAGCAGCCTCTTTCTTCCACACCAGCTGCAGCAGGCCACTGGCATTCAAACACGAAGCATCCTGATCGTTCCAGCTGGTATGAGACCGAGATACTCCTTCTCGAAAGAAAAATAAAGAGAAATACAAAAGAGTTTTTCTGTAACCTTTCTCGGTAAAATCTCTTCATAAAGCTTATTATGGGCTTATTGAACAGTTTAATCGAGACGAGCTAAGAAAATAGAATTCTCATAGTATAAAACGTTAAGTTTAAGCCTATTGCCTCTTAGTGCAAACACTGTTCTTAGTTATCAATATGTTTGCCTCACGCATCGTTCAAATGATTTACTTATTTTACTTACAATTGAATGTAAGTAATCGTTTACAATTGTTATGAAATCGAACTGGTCAAATAGTGGGCGTTCTACTCGTGACTAACAGAATTATCAGCAGTGTTGTGACCAGTGACGTCACACAATAATATGACCAACCCTGAGTGACGTCATGCCTTTGTTTTGTAACTTCAAAGTTAAGGGTTTGTTTTAGACTAGGTGATCTGTGCATGCTATTTGGTGAAGTATCAGATGTGCCCATTTAAGCAGTATTTTTTGGGTTCATGTTAATATTATTATGTGGATTTTTATTGGTGAGAGTACTACCTAACAATTTACTAAGTTGAAAACTTACTCTTTGGACCATTATTAAAAATTGGTGTGGTATTTTTTCCATGGTTTGTAACCTAGGAAGTACGGGCAGAATGATCTAATCAAGTAGATTTTTTTTTAATTTTACGTGAAATATTATGTATATAATATTTCTTTTTTTTCAAATTTCCAATCGTTAAAAAATTGTTCTAAAGGATCAATAGTTTCATCTAGAGTCGGTTAAACGTTTTCGTTACTAAAATAATATTATAAATGCCAATAAATGTACCGAATTTGCTAATTAACCGATGAGACCACAATCATCGTGATAGCTTTTTAATTCAAACGGCGTGTTAAAAACAAGCCCTAATATTGTACACATCATTATAAAAATTGCGTCATTGTTTCATGCAACGGCAACGTGACAAAACTACAACATAACATTCTATACTCAAAAATTGTTTAACATGGCGCAATATATTTAAAGACAAGATCTTTATATCTATCTCAAGTTTTTTAACGGTCGAAAGTACGACGCAAGATTCGCTATTTATAGATATACCTATAATTTGATTACACTACAAAAAATAGTGAAGGTTCCACTTTTTCTTATTTTTGTTTTTTTTACGTACACTCAATATACTTAGAGAAAAACACATATAAAATACTATAGGTACAAAGATACTGCTTATTTCTAAAGAAATGTCTGCTAGTAGACCTATGACAGGAGATAACAAAAAGAAACATAGACCCAAATAAATGACATCTTAGATGACATACGTATTTCCGCTAATTTTCAAATGGAAAACTTTTCAGGGATTTTTCAAGTATAATAATATTTCTTTTGCGATTAAAACAGTCATTTAAAAACATTGAAACTGGTTTCTTCAAAGTTTTTATACCACAAATTGTGTGACTTGTATACTGGTAATGATTTTATTATATTTATCATACCTTGAGTTAGCACATGCCGCCCAACGTGTAATCTTTTGACAGCGCGTGATATGTATTTCATCAATAAGTTTGAAAACACATCATTTAGATCATGCTTTATTTAATTCCTACGGGTCAGTGAAATTCATAGTACAATTTTTATAAATTTAAAACAGTCCTAAAGAGTCTGACAAATGAAATGATGACGTAAGTATTAAGTTAACATAATGTAAGTAACATCAGTGCATCATCAGCATCATAACAAGTAAACACAAAAAAAAAACAATACTATGTTTAAAATATTCATAAAAATAAAACCTTTAATTTCTAATGCGATGTTTTTCAGGAACTTTTAAAACTATAAAATAAGAACTTTACATGCATAATACTCCATCTTAATATTAAACTCAAAGTGACGACTTTAAATTATCCGTCAACACACAAGCACAAATGCAACCTAATTAACATAACTGAGATTAAAAATTCACAATAAAAAAAAAAGAAATTGCAAAATCCTTATTCACACAAAATCACACGCAAAGCTCTCTAAACTACTCACTCCTGTAACAAACGCAACAACAAACACTTACCTCTTTAAACACACCTACAACATACACAAACATACACACAAGTCCTAAGATTACGAAGCAAGCCTCCACCGGCTATTGACCCTGGACGACACACCTTCCCTTGATAGTCCTGTCAAATAAACCTGATTACGCAACGGTTATCACTGATAGGTGTGGCTCACAGTTTAGCCTTGCCTGTGTAATCGGAAACTAGACTTGATAAGGTTAAATAACTTGGTATCTATATCGATTAAGCGAAATTTTAAGGAAGTGATTCGTTTTTTTATGTCCTTGTTTTAATTACAAAGGGCATGTAATGTTGGTATAAGTAAAATTTTCAACCAATAAAAAGGATGAGGTTCTAAATTCCTCTGTATTTTTTTCCGTTTTTGCCTCAGGCCTGGATGAATCGACTTTGTTGATTCTTTCTTCATTTAAGGTATATTTGGTCCCATTTTAGTTCATAATTTTTTGCTTAGTAGTTTTTCTATTTGAAGGTTGTATGCTTTTATTTTTAAAACCATATTATTGCATGTCGGATTTCCGCCAAAGTGGTGAAAGTCCAAGAGGATTTTCCCCGGGTATCAAAACAGATCGGTTAATCTTCTACATTGGTGCATTAGGGAAAACCACCGAACATTAATCTGCTGTTTTATTTAGTAAATTGTGTGCAAGTCTTCAATTTGAAAATACTGATTTGGATGATTGCTTTTGAATATTGCTTGTTACTTTTAAGAGCAGGTCAAAAGTTTACTTAATTAGACTTCAACAAACTTACAGTATTTTCATTCGGAACAACTTTTGCTAGTAATTTAAAAAGTGAATATATATTTTACTCCTATTAAACTTGTTAAGGTAAAAAAACCTTACGTACAGTCAGTCCAAAAGCAAAAGAAAAGCAAACAATTTTGAAGTTTAATGGTACGTCTTACGGCTGTTAGTTTACAAGTTGTCGTTGTGCCCGAGTGTACGATGGAGGGGAGTGGTCCCACGCCGCGGCTGCGTGCGCGCATATCACGTGCTCTCAAAATGTTACACGTTGGGCGGCATCGTGTCAGCTCTAGGTATTGCTATTCTTTCGATTAGTAATCATTACGTTGTGTAAATTTGTCTGTTTTTGTTTGTGGACTTTCAGGAGTAAGTTTTGTTAGTGTATGTATACATACTAGTTTAATATCGATTTTGAAAGTATAATAAGCTAACACAATAAACCTGCTTATAGATATAACATATTGCAGAAAAAATATCTTCATCCCTGTCAAAGCGTGAAATGTGCCCAGACAGCATTGCCACGTTGAATGGCATTGCCAATACTTTATTAAATACAAAGACTTGCAAGATTAAAAACTATAATTTTAATCGTAAGCTTAGACACATTTTTTTTTAAAGTTCGAGCTGGTGTGCCCTCTTATTTAAGATGAGAATAAGCTGTTTGTAGTAGCTTAAAGAACCTTCATTATACCTTAAACATAATGTCAGTTTGTGTAGCACTATTGTAATATTACAATCGCTCTATATGGCGTGGTGGCTATTCCCCAACAGTTTAATAGACCACGGATAGATTAAACTTAAATCTATCTTTAATCTAACATGCGATGAGTCCCTGAAAATCGAGAAGAAATCTTGAAGATTTTTTTTTATACTATGGGAAGGTGGGGTAAGACGGGGTAGCGAGGTAAGATGGGGACCCTCCAAAAATATATAATACAGTATTAATTGAAAAGTTATTTTGACGCCATCTAGTCGTATTTATCAGTACTTGTTAGAGTCGCAAAAAGTTTGTTCGAAGGAGCGCACGATTCTTCATGGTAAGTACATTTTTAAAATTTGAAGTGGTTTTATCTAATTATTGAAGCATATAAAGTGCATGACTGTTATAATGTATGATAAACATAATGTGTGACATATTTTTTTTGTTAATTTGTATTTATTTTACTATTGTAAACTCATTAATTCATGCCGGTTTCTTTTGATTTATAACCTCTAAAAATTCAATACAACTTTTAAGTCCAGTTTGGGAAAGATGGGACACTTATGTGGGGCAAGACGGGGTAGGTACCCGATCTTATCCGCTGAGTTGTTATTCAGTTTGTATTGAGATTGCATTCAACATTAACTATTTTTTTATAGTACAGTTCCAAAAACAGTAATGTTGTCATTTCCTGATGCTTAAATGGCTACACCGCCGTAAATCATTTAGCAAACTCTCCACCTCCACCAACTGCTTCAACCTCATGTCTCAAGCAGGCAACAGTAAATGATTATATAGATAATGATGCATTCCATCTGGTTAGCCCGAAAAAGTTAATGCCTTATTCGCGATTCGCCGAAAAAAGACCAAGACAAGTTCGAAGAAGGGGAAAAGCAGCTATTATTACTGCTTTTCTATATAAAAAAGAATGAGAGGAAAACTAAAATAGGTAGAAACTAAAACCACATGTAACAAACAAAAAGTAAATGACAAAAATAACAATAAAGAGAACTTGAAAAACCGAAAAAGCGAAAAGGCACAGAAGAAGAAGATACAGAATGTCTATACTGTCGCGGCTTGTATTCCGATTATCATACTTGTATCACTTATCGTACTTGAGGCAAGTGAGCGCATTGTGTCTGTGCAGGAGTGGAAGACAGCGATGACGAAGCTGAACATATCTGCCCGGTTTGTGAAGATGACGGCGCTTAAATAGTCTATACCCCATCTTACCCCAGGGGTATACCCCATCTTACCCTATAGGTGGGGTAAGATAGGGTGATTCAGTTATTTTTTAAAAGTTTATATTTTTATGAGAAGAACTTATTTTTTTTTGTTTTGACTGATTGTTATTAAAAGAAGAAAGACTGATTACTTAATTAATAAAAGTTCCTACGTTGTGCAATTAAAAAAGATGGGTTTTATTTATGAAATACCTTAAGGTCCCCGTCTTACCCCACCTTCCCCTACACGTTTTATAGTTTTCCTGTCAACAAGTAATTACAATTGAAATCAAGAGTACACGTAGTAAAAACTTTTTGGACATCCGCCAAACGCCGCTGGTGTTGCCGAGTTGATTGACTTTGATTTGGATTCGAAATATTAATTATCGAATCCCGGTTCGTTACCCTGAGTCTGATAAAGTATAACATGTTATATTTTTAATAGAGTACCTATAGTTAACTAATGCGTGAGGTATATAAAATATTTTGTAGGTTTTTATTGCCTAATATTTTTCATTATTGTTCTATTTGTGTTTTCTGCGTTTACACCTAGGCATAGGTCAGTTTTTCTACATGCAAGAAAATTTTATGTTGCGAATCATAATTGTGGAAATTTTATTAAGGAGCACGAGTTATTTAACTTAAGTACTATAACAAGATTTCTTGTAGGTATGTGTTCTTAAGATTTTAAGACTTTGGTATTTCAATCTCCCAATGATAGAAAACCTTTGAAATTAATTAGGTAAACATTTAATAAAAACTTTTTAATACATCCTTCTACATTTTCCATGAACCACACCCACTCCGTCTTCCTCTGAACCTGACCAAGCAATCTGTTTTTAATTCAGAAACCAAGAGCGTATCAGCTATTCAGTAGGTGTGTGATGTTTTGTAACTGAAATAGCGAGAAAACGGTCCAAAGTCCGCGGATCTGTTGCCTACATCTCTATACATTGAGAGCACGGTTATTTTGATCCGAACTTCTGATAATCACGATTTTAATCTAGTTTGTTTTGTAATGAATATAGCTTGTCTGTACTGTAGACTGATATCCTGATGTGATTGCATGATTAGCCTAGTGGTCGTAGGTTCAAACCCCCTGTAAGACAAGTATTAAAATTTGTGTGATCTGCAATTATGTTCATGTGATTTTTTTTTAGTATGCAACACAAGGATGAAATAAGGTAACGTATAAGACATCTTAAAAAAAACCCGTTGTATGCGACTAGTGTACTTTGACCTGTGACTGCCTGCCAGTAAAAAACATTTGAACGATTCAAAAATGTATTTTTTGTTAGGCCAATACCGTACTTAGTACTTATTTCACAGTGTACTGTGACTGAGTAGTTTGTTTATGTCCAATGTTTGTATTTTCACATGAAACAATAACTTTTTCTTGAAATTTTGTATATTTACCGGATTTTCCCAAAATGACTCATTCATAAGTAATGCACAACGAAGATATATTCTGATAAGGTAAAATTCACGTTTTAACGTGATAAAATTATAACAGATTAGGGAACCACAACAAAAGTGATAGTTTTATTCCTCATTATCCTGTTGAGTTATATAGAATATGACACATGAAAAATAAATTTTTCCCTTTCTTGTCTGAATAGACCTGCCCTTATCCCAATTAATTTATTTGAGGTCCACACAACATATCTTCTTCTTCCAAACCTTTCTATCTGAAGTCATCTCACAAAAAATACTCTTATTAAGTAGACACCTGACTTTTTAAAAGGCAAAATTCAAGACGTATAGATTCTAATAAACGAATGTTCATATTGCCTTCTAATATACCTACATTTATTTAAAAAAATCGCCGTCATTATGACAATGATCTGATTTTGAAAATCTATAAATTCACACTCTGGTGAATTAAATTATCTTAAAAGATCAAATAAATAGGTGATAATAATACTGTTCTTAAACAATTCGTTTATCACGATGATAAAAGGAATTTAAGACTTCGTTAAACAAATCAGAGTGACAGTACAATATTAAGTACCTACTTACGAGATCCTAGATAGATCTTTCTATAATTACAATAATACTATATCTGTAATAATAATGTTGTGAGCGTGATAAATGATTGAGTTGGTATGATATGTGTATTTAATTTGAGTAAAAACATTTGTGAATGTGTTATTGAGTTTTTGTACCGATATAAAAAAAATCAATCTCTGGATTCGAAACGAAAACATCTAGGGACCTATTCCTTTTAGAGTAGCCTTTCGCAGTTTTGGGAGAAGTATGCCTCTCAACCTTCTTGCTTTCGTAACTGATACAGATTAAACACATGGTGATACTACCTCTGTTGGTATGCGTGGTGGTTCTTGAAAAAAGATTTTATAAAAAGCATATTTCAATTGTAACGCATCATTAGCCTAGCTTTTTACCAAGTATGGAGTCAGCTTCCAGTTCAACTGGAGGCAGCTAAGTACCAGGTTTTACAAGGAGAGTCTGCCTATCTGACCTCCTCAACCCAGTTACCTGGGTAACACGCTGCCTCTTGTTAAGACTGGTTATCAGACATTCTATCTTCTAAACACTGGTAACGATTGTCAAAAATGAATAAATAACAGCCGAGGCCCCAATTTTAATTTTAAAATCTAACTTTTCCGACCAAGGAACCATGATTCAACATAAATCATGTCAACAGCGCAACTGAACGTCGTAAATAAACAAATCCATTACGAAAGAGTTGCAACGAACTCTTTGTTTACATTATTGTACATTTCACATGAATGAATAATATTGTGAAATGGGCGTAATTGGAACGAAATACGACGCACCTCCGAATATTTAAAGTAAACGCAATTTACTTAGACTGCACGGATAGGGGAGTGGTTGGGGTCACCACTGTACCCACTGCACGAAGTGTCACGGGTCCGATCCACGAGTAGGGCAAGTATTTGTGTGATCCACGAATGCTTGTCCTGATCCTGTGTGTCTTCGTGCATGTGACTTGAATGTTTGTGAAATCCACGCGACACAAGAATTACGTTTCTTGGTGCAGGAGTCTTATTTTGGCTACTTTCGAATTTGATTTTTTTTTAAATGCTAAATAATATTAATAAAAAATCTTAAATATGGTGCCTCTTTAGCGTTTATGAACGATTCTTTTTTAGCATACTACGGAATCCTCGGTGTCACGAGTCCGACTCACCATTGATCGGTTTTACTGCTTTATTTATTTGTGCAGCTTTACAAGTCAAAAAGGTAACATAAAAAATGCAAAAAAGAAAAACAAGAGACAGGAGTTAAAAAATAAACAACTTTGGCAGTCTTACTGATATTTAAAAGTAATTGTTGACCCTAAGGACTCAAAAACGAGAGTCTGCTGAAGGTTAGCAACTGTCTATACTATTTTTATACTGAAAGTAAGAATACAATTGTTACATAGTCCGGTGAAGCGGTAAAAAGCTAAGTTTTACCTTTAATTTAATCCATCCTTGGTTTTCAGTGACAGTACAAGCCACCCAGACTCACCTCGTGGGCCACTCAGATGCTTGCCTACGCGGGTATCGAACCCAGTTTGACGTGATGACTTATACTACTTAGCTATCCGTGCAGCCAGATTAATCGGTTATTTAGCCTAATAAGTGCCCTATTACCAAACAATAACATTTATGTTTCTATGTATTTAATTTAGTCACAACCCTTTTCTATTTTTGAAGAAATGGTTTTGGAAATCAGTACAGATACTTAGTTATGAGATAAATGTCCGTGACAAATTGTCACTTTAATACATATGGCCAGACTTTTACCATAGTTAATGCTTTTAATAACCTAACCTAACCGTCTAAAAATCAAGGAATCGAATCAATATCGGAAGGTAAAATGTAACTTTAAAAACGTGCCCATGCTGTGTTTAATATTTCACGTATATCACTAAAAAGGGCTCGGCATTCTAAACTAAAAATAATCCTCTCTACTGCACCCTAATGAGCGGGCAACGAAAATAACTGTCGATGACGTCATACGCGAACAAGCTTGACACACCCAACATTTTAAACTTTATACTGAAATAACATATTTTAAAAGGACGATGCAGTTCGCTAAACTTATAAAATAAACAGGTTTTTGCAACGGGCTTAGGGAGACCCTAATTATATTTCAATACTGAAAAGTCTTGCGCACAAAAACCGAAAAAGGGATAACAAAATGGGTTTCTTAATCATAAAATTGACATTGGCCGATCAAAATGTGCAGAGAATTCTTGAAAAAGGGCATTTTTTTATTATGAACTGTGTTAAGATAGTGCTTTAAATATGTTTATAACTCTAAAGTGATACACGGTGGAATTGTTTCACAGAACCCTTCATGACTGATTCAAACATTTGTTAATGCCATTCATGGAAGCTACGTTTCTGTTATTTTCAGTAAGTTATATTTTTTAATCCCAACGAAAGAAACACTATAAAGTGAAAAAAGTTTTCAAATGCTGTCCCTTCATAATTATAGCAACTTACACATGTCTACTTAACAATTACATTCTGCGTTGCAGTATTTTACAAATATATAACACACACACCAACAAAAAAACTGGCAAGAATATTTCACTACAAATAACCGCCTTTGTTAAAAAAGACATTAAAATTTACAAAAAAAAATATAGTTCCATAATCAAATTGCAGTCAGTTATCATGTTCCTTGATTTCGTGACGTCATATCACGGTGGGCGTGCGTGCGGCGTGCGTGGGCCTTCTGTGACCGACTTGTGATAGTAAAATAGCAAGATTATGACAAGAAATTCGGCTTAACAACGTCTGACGTACAATGTACTAATAAACACGCATTTTTCAATATCATTGTTTATTTTTGGATGCGAAATCGATTAAGTGTTCTATTATTCGAGTAATTGCTTTTATATTTGCGTAAAGAAGATATTCATATATCCTACCAGTACCTATTCATAAATTGGGCTGCAGCAGTAGTAGCAAAGACTATAAAATTGAAATCCTGATTAATATTATGCAATAAATTTTCTCAAACCCATGTATGCACCGTTGTTATTTTGTTCTAAAAAACAATACCCTTGTCCTTGAACGGCTCTGTCATTAAGA
Organism: Trichoplusia ni; assembly: GCF_003590095.1. Classification (NCBI taxonomy): domain Eukaryota; kingdom Metazoa; phylum Arthropoda; class Insecta; order Lepidoptera; family Noctuidae; genus Trichoplusia; species Trichoplusia ni. The sequence continues at coordinate 113,399 of NC_039492.1, forward strand.
ATTTCGGAAGGTGGTTTTCACAAACATTCAAGTTGCATGCACAAAGACACCCAAACGCAGAACAGGCATTCGTAGATCGCCCAAACACATCTCCTGCACCTTTGATAGATTTACATAATTATCTTTTTTCCTGTATGTTGGAGACGGCTTCCATAGTCGCAAACATGACGGATAGACGGAAAATCCTCCGTCGTCATTTGTTTGTCAATCCGTTCATCGTCTGTTCGTACGACCCCCGACGGGTGATTATATTTCGATCAGCGGGTGTAGTTTCAGTAGGAGGCGGAATGACCAACACTTTACACGTCGGCTTTTAAAATGACAGGAAGGCGTCCGTCCGAAGGTGTCCCGCTGTTGCTGGTGGTGGTCAGGTGTCAACGTCGAGATGTTAAACGGCGCGGCGGTAGTTCAGGTTGAGACAGTAAGAGTCTGAAACTGCCCGCTTCCTCCCCCGAGGAGATGGGTGTCCATGATCATTCACACGCTTAACTAAAAAGACGTTATAGTATGCATCGTTCACGAATTCGGCGACTGTTATCTCAAGTAAGACTGTTTGCCATAATGATGACATAAGTGGACACATATTATATCTTCGTCAAAACTTAAAACCTTCATAAATTACTTCACTGAACCATGAAACTGTTGTTGAAGCACATGCTCGGGGAATATCCTAAATATCCTTAGTTTATTATTGTTTATTGATAATACCCATATTTATAACTAACAGCTGTGGTTTCGGAAAAACCCGCCCTATTATACGTCATCTTAAGATGTTACCAATTTTTTTTTTCAGTCCTACGTTGAATTTTTACTTAGAATGAAGATGTGTGACGTATTTGAGCCAATGTTTTACATAATAATGATGCAAAACAGAAATATATGATGTGTTAAGTGGTTAATTATATACCTAACTAGCTGACCCAGCAAACGTCGTTTTGTCTGATAAATTATATCTGGTTGGATGTATTTTTTAATGCTACAATATTAAAAAAAGTAAAAACAAAAAATTTCGTCCAAAACATTTTTTTTTTTTGTGTGGGCAACCCTTGTCACTTAGAAGTATGAAAATAGATGTTGTTCTATTCTCAGACTTACCCAATATGTATACAAAATTTCATAAGAATCGGTCGAACCGTTTCGGAGGAGTACGGTAACTAACATCGTGACACGGGAATTTTATATATTAGAAGATAACGTTTTGCGTTAAGTATCAATTTTGGAAGCTTGTTAGACTTGATAGGGGATCCATGGTCTAAATGAAAACGTAGATAAAATTTTTGCGGATCATATAAATCAGATATTATAATCAGACAATGTTTGCTTAAATTCCGACTAATGATGGAACATTTTCCTTATATGATCACGATTTTTGTAAAAAATAAACTTATTATATAGAATATTGTTATTTTACTTATGTTTGTCAAAGACATTTAGCGTTGGCTCAAATTGTATAGCAGAACTGTTAAAATTCGCTGTTAATTTTTCAATATATTTGTGATTTTGATAAAAACTGGTCTCTTGGCAGTTTTTGGGAGTCGTCTGGTAATGTTTGCGTTTGTTATTTGTATCTCGCAAACTTATTATATAAGCAAGTTTGGGACACATTAATAATTAGAGCATTTAGAACGCATGACGTTATATTGCACTGGTTCCTATTTCAATTCCTGTTTTAAAAGAGGTTATATTACCAAATTTTCTCATCGGTTTTAAGACTCATGGTGCTTTGACCGCCTGAAGGCAAGGACAGTATCTAATATTGACCTTTTTTAACTATGGATCCACCATACGTCGTGTACAACCTGTTGTCAAGTGAGTTAGTTCAAGCTACTTGTATAACTCTGAAAAGGACCAAGACATACTTGAAAACAAAAAAAAACTGTCTTTTTCTTCATCATTTTTTTACCAAGTGATGATAACTTTATAATAAGCACATGAACGCGAAAAAACATTGTTTCATTTCGGGATTCAAACCTTTGACTTAGGAGCTCTACGGTCATACTCAATAAATCTTGTTTTTTTTTTTCCTTTTTTTATAGAAGATGGAAGTGTATAGTGTAGAAACTATAATCTATCGTGTATCTCCAAAGTTTTGTTGTCAAAGCGCGCAAAAGCGTTGCAATTCTTCATGTCTATAAACCTAGAGAAATATTTCCTGAAATGCATAGACGGATGTTCACATTAAAAAATTGCACGATTGACACACATGCATCTTATATTAGCTAGATCGATTTAATATAATTATATTATAAGTTATAATTACATAAGTAAATATCAAACCGCCTCACAATGAAATCGTGTTGGTATGAATTTAATTTTCGCGACTATTAGCTAATATTAACATAGGTATTATTATGTTAGCATCAGTTAAAACCTTTAAATGCTTTATAACATTAATCCGGTTTTCTGAACTTTATTTTTGTTATCTGTGGTTATAATCTTTTTGGCGACTTGGTTTCCGTGGCAACATATTTAAATTTTTTTTTCGCAATTTAGAAAAACCTAGTACTTATCCATGTTATAATTTTTAATCGGTAAGTAGTGTTGATGTTTGATATAAAAAGGCAATAAACAAATATAGGCGACTTCACTATTCTATGGTAATTGTAAAACTCTTCACAAAGGGTAAATTTTAGTTAGTAATTAAAACAAAATACAGATATAGATTTTGTTACATAAGTAGCTTAATCGCAACTTAACAATCTAAGTAGCTTACCACAATTTCATAACAACAAAGAAATCTATCACTCAAAAATGAAATTAAAACATTTGTCCACCCAAAAATGAAAACAACAATCAGGATTCGAACTCAAAACTCCTTCTCAAACGCACCAGTTAACCAAACTCTAACATACGTCTAAAAGTTGTTAAAGAAAAAAAATCTTATCACGAAACATAGGGTGGTCATTAAAACCACTTAGATACTGCTTCAGACTATAGGCTAGCAACCTGGTACAATCTTTGAACCTATAGCACTCAACCAAAGCGTGCCACACGAGCGGACACGAGTGCACACGATGTGATCCGAACGTGATCTACGAATGATCTCTCTGAATGATTTTCACGCTGATGTGTTGAGGGGGTGGCAGTGTGTATTTTTTTTTATAATTATATAAATGTGAATTATTGAAATTGGAGTAAAATGTATGCATATTTGTTGGTTAGGGGGTGTGTCGCGAATGTAATTTGTTTATTTAATTACAACGAACAGGTATCACAGATGTCGTATTAACTCTTGGTCCGGCTTGTGTGTAGTATTTTTTTTTGTTACCGAATATGTCAAAATTGTATTAAGTTAAATAAAATGTATAACTCGGCGATCGCTTTTCGTTTAGTCAGCATAATTATGTAAATGATTGTCCCGTAGTAACTAGAAATGAACTAGTCAACTAAAAATATTAAGTTGACCCGAGAGAGCCTTTAACATAAAGAAGATATAACTAAGTGGCTCTTCTTTTTGTTTTAAATTAAACACTGCATGAAATCTTTTCCAAGTACGTTATCAAATTGAAAGTATTGAAAAAAAAATCAGAAGACACATATCTAGAATAAGTTTAATTACTGTCAATTTTCATAACTCTTCCTTTCTTTTAAAGCTTCCTAATAGACTGAGGAAAAGTAAGTAGACTTTAAAAGCTATATTAAACAATCCACCTACATATCTAACCTCGTTTGATATAACCTCAGACTTTTTGCTCGCTTCATAAAAAGCTGTTAAGTAAGGTCTTGAATTCAAGATCACACTAACGTTTGCGGGATTTTCCATTGCTTCCTTTGTCGGCGCTAATAAATTGGACCAGTGCCACGTAGAAGGGAATCCATTCGTCTTTAATTTCACTAAACTGAATAGAGAAATCAGTGACCTAGGTGATTAATGGATCTGATTAAGGTCTGTCTGGAAAGTCTAGTTTAAGAATGAGGTCGAAATAATGTTCAAGATAACTCTACATTTATGGAAATAAAATCTTTTTTCGTCGTTGTCAATGTGTCAATGTATTCCTAGAATATGAGCAAAATTCCCTAAAGGGCCAGAAAACCCTTCTAAACATGTTTACAAGTCTCATAACGAACCAGGAAATCACCAAACTCTCAACAGTCCCACGCAAAAACGTCATCCTAAAAAACGCAGTCACAATCACGATGCGTCTCAATACTTTCAAGCACTGATGCAACGGAAATGCACGGGTGACGTCATGACGCCGCATGACGACCCATGCATGCATGACACATGTGACGACGCTGGCGTCAAAATGACAGCCGTAATAGCAATTTCCACGATTATTTGGCAGCTGGCAACCGATGCGTAGGCGCAGGGAACTTTCTTTATGTAGTACGCTATTGCTATTTATAGTTATACTACTTCATTAATTAATATTTTGGTCCTATAGAAGTGATTAAAAACTTTTTGGTGGAATTAAAAAAGGTTTTATGTGATAAGTTTGTCTTTCTCGTTTTTGTCTGTCTCGGTCTCACCGGTTGGTAATTAAAATGAGAAGAAGTCCAGAGATAGAGTTGTTTACTGATTAAAAAACATTTAAACAAATCAGGAGTAAATTAAATTAAATAGTATGCCACCTTCTAGAATAGAAAAATGAAAAAAGAAATGCTTGTAACGAATATTTTTGTAGAGTCATATTTGTTTGCAATGTTGCAAAATTGTTTTTGTCTTTACCCATGAGGTCGGCAAATAAAACGACTGCGCACTTTGATTGCATATTCATGTTTTACTATTATTTCGCGTTTTCCAAGGGTAGTCTAGAAGGACGTATTTTAATGAGTATCCTTGGACTATTAATCAAGTGATGATAGAAAGGGTCTCTAGAAGTGGAAATTTACAGCTGACTGATGGTGCAATAGGGTTCCTATCTAACTATATACGGCCTGATTTTTCCTCCGTATTGTTTCATAATATTTTTGGAGAACTTCATGCATACTGGAAAGAAAAAAAATTAGTATATTAATAGGGTACTTAATAAGAGCAGGGTTATCTGTTTCATTCGATATTAGTAGACATAAACATATTCGGTTTCTATGGTAACAGGTAATGCAATTACCAACTCAAAACAAAAGTTTTTAATGTTGTGGAGTTTGGACTAGCAAAGATGTGAATGGTATGCTAAATTGTTGTAGTATTATTTAAAATGATATAATGATTTTGTAGAGCTAGTTAGGTAGGTTAAAAATTGATATAGTATTGAATAAGTTTTAGAGATTAAAGTTAGGTTTTCACTTAAACAAAGTTACTGTGATAATCAAAGCTGTTTTGCCAAGCAACAGAGTGTTTGCAATGAGAGTGTAATCTTTAAGTAGTTTTTAAATTAGTGTTTTGGTTCAAGCACTGTTGCTAGTCGGTTTGATGGTCATTCTCGGTATTTCTTCGTTGGATCAACAACTATTGGTTGTAATTTTTGTCTACGATTCGTTTGCTTATCTATTTTCAGGATGGAGATAAGAAAATTTGCCATCTTAAAATTATTTTTAAGAGTTCGGGTTTTTAAATAGAGTTCTACGAGGGACATTTATGGATGATTTTCGAGGGTAAAAAGTGTTGTTCAGTGACTTATAGTAGGTGTATTTCTTTCATATCATTATGTGAGCGATTTGTTCTTGCTGAGCGGATACGGCAGTATCCTGTTAGCAAATTATCTAACAATATACGTTATTGCAGACAATTATGGTAATATTCCTTCCTACCTATTGTTTTGTAGAGGATCTCTACCAAAGGCCTGTATTAATAGTGGGCGTTGCAAGCTGTATTCCCTTAAGTGATCGATCAGCTTTGATTGTATGTGTAATATCTGTGGTTATTGTCTTATATCCAAAGTAGAGGAGAGAGTATACTTCATCATCTTCCTTGATTTTTTTCTAGACCGTTCTAGAAGATGATGCAACTATAGAATTTGTTGGATATCCTAGGTCATGTTTTTAATTATGTCATAGTGGAAGCGGAAGCTAAAGTCTTCGACATTATCATGTTTTTTAACTTATCAAAACTAGTACAAGGGAGAATTACATCGATAATGATTAATTAATTGTTTCATATTACATTTATCTGTCTGTTTGTTTCAGATAATTAGTTGCTGTCTTTCTATTTAAAATATTTTTGGTGCGATATCGGCGGAGATAAGAGGCGCGTGTGTCGTTATCGAGCAGCGCTGGAGGCGGCGCGGCTGGCAGTCGGCAGGCGAGCGCCGCGCGGCCCTGCCCGCCAGCCGCGCCGGGCCGGTCCGGGCCGGGCCGGTGCGCGACCGGGCCCGGGGCGTGTGTCAAGTGTAGTGCGGGTGAGGCAATCAGTGAAGTGCAAACAAAACAACGGACTAGTATAAAACATTGTGTTTAATCTTTTGGAAGCTTAACGTCTCTAACAATAACATATTCTTACATCTAGACGCTACTTAAGTAGACATAGGACAGTCTTAGAGATGAGTAAAACTACAACTAGGTAACGATCATGAGATCTGGATCACAGTCGAGGTGTCGCGGGCAGGGTTACTGCGCCAGCGCGACGGGCGCCTGCACGGGGATGGCGAGCGGCGGTGATGGCAGCAGCTTGAGCACGGGCGCGGGCGGCACGCGCTCCTTGGCGTGTCTCTTAACGTGCTTGGCGAGGTGGTCGGAGCGCATGAAGCGGCGGTTACACACGCGACACCCAAACTTCTTCTCCCCAGTGTGTGTGCGCTTGTGCCGGGATAGTTCATCAGAGCGGGAGAACCGGCGTTCGCAGCCGTCCCACGCGCACCGGAATGGTCGCTCCCCAGTGTGGGTTCTAGCGTGAGCTTTTAGGTGGGATGACTTAAAGTAGTTTTTCCCGCATCCGGGATAGGCGCACTCGTAGAGACGGCGGCGCGCGGCGGGCGCGGGCGCCACCAGCCACAGCGCGGTGGTGGGCAGCAGCGTGCCGGGCACCAGCACGGCGGGCGCGGGGCGCGGCGCCAGCGGCACCCAGCCCGGCGCCGCGCGCTCGCCCCGCACGGCGCTGACCGCGCACTCCGCGTGCGGAGAGGGCACGCGGGCCTCCTCCACCTTCGGGGGTGGGCTCGGCGGTTCCACCGTGATCGGTGGCACAACTTGAGCTTGCGACATATATTTGGTTTGTGAGTAACTGTGTCCTCTGTTCATTTTGAACTTGAGCGTTTTGAGGATGTTCATGTTCATGTCTTGGGGTGGAGGAGGCACGAGCGGCTCGGGGCTGCAAGTGCCGTCCTTGTGCGCGCGCATGATAACTGAGGGCCGGCAACATGGCTCTGGCGGCGGCGTCGTCAGCAGGAGTCGTGCCAGCTCGCACCGGGACCTCTTGCCGAAGTCATCCTCGCCCTCAGAGTCAGAGGGCTGAGGAGTGACCAGCCCGGCGGGCGGTGACGACTCCCGAGCGCGTTTCACTGCAGCCTTCTTGTAAGGTAACTCGACCTGTGAGACAAAGACAGATGCACGTAAGTGAACGGTCGCTAGCTGTGTGAGCACGCGCGCGCTGCGTGATCGCGCCGTGCGCTCTTACCATACTTTCGATTGCACAAACGCTAAAGAGCATTTTATTGGCAGAAAAAAAAATTGGGACATCAAAAATTTTTTTTTTGTTTTCAAAAACTTTTAAACTCGAGTTTCGAAAGACACTCACTTTGTTTTCCATCAACGGCGGCGTTGACGGCGGCGAGAGGGGTCCGCAAACTTCGAGCAGAGTCGACATTCTGATTAATATAAGAACATTCAACGCAATAAAACTTTCTTTTTTAATTCACAAAACTTGTGTTTTCGCTCCGCGTATTCGCTGTTGGGAGCCGTGTGGTTCTGTTAGCGATCTGCGGACGAATAAACCGTTCGGCGAGCGCTCGAGCTACGAGGCATGCGATTGTGGGGTGAGGGGGGAGCGGCCGGCCAATGGGAGCGGGCGGCTCGGCTGCGCGGGCCAATGGCGCGCCACTGATCACGCAGCCGGCGCGTGCCGGCGCGTGGTGTTCACGTGCTCGCGGAGTGACGGCGAGGTCGGCGTGACGTCACCGGCGCGCCCCCGCATGACGTCGGCGGAGGGGCGCGGGCGCGACAAGGTCGCCGCTTGCTCGCGCCGCGCACAACAATCAATGACACTCGCTGACTCGCGGCCCGCGGCTCTCGGCTCGCGCTGCATCTAGCTCTACTATTTTGACAGCTGCGGTTCGATGACCCGCGAACGAGACCGGCGACTTTCGACAACTTGCATCCACGGCGACATTACAACACCGTTCTAAGATGGGAACAGATGTTGTTCTTAACATTAGCATTAGTAATCCCGTTAGGGTTGTATCTTTATGAGAACTTATTACAATGTCGAGATAAGCGTTATCAGCTGAGAAAACAAGTGTATTGTTTCAAATGGATGTAGTTGTTATTGAATCACGTAAGATAAGATAAACAGGCGTGGATCTACGTGTCTAGTGTAATAAACTAATAACTTGCCGCGATGTGTGACGCGTTAGTTGTGAATAAACACGTTTGTTGCGGTCTAAAGTACGAATTAATATTGGAATCTTGAGAAGTAAACAGTCGAAAACACGAGCCTCTCACGTGAAAAAGAATATATTAAAAATAAAGTAAACAAAAGAAAAAATATTTTGTGAAAAACAAACTTGAGCTGATTTTTGTAGAGTTGTTTTGGTCTCTACATAGCCGTTTGTGTCATGCTCTACATTATTTTGAAATCGTATTGACATACTTAATATCATAATACGTTGTCCTTAGCATAAATAATCTGAGTTTTACAAAGGTTGCAACTAAAATGCATTGTGCACGGTTTGTTATTATAAACAGTTAGAATTTTAAACGTGACTTCAAGTCTTGTATTATAGCCCATTTAAACAATATTTTTTTTGTTTTACAGACTAGGTGAACCAATTTTTTAAATCTTTTTTTTTCATTTAACGTGAAATAGCTATCGCTTGGTCCCATAAATTCCCAAAAATCTCATCCAGTTTGGCTAAGTAGTTTTTATTTAGGAGTCGGTTGTATGTTTGTGTTTTAAAGAATATTATCAAAATGTAGAGTTTGTCAATATCTTACTGAGAGGCTGAACTTAATAATGTTTAGTGTCAACGACCTTCGTGGTTTGACACATCGCGCCAAATTAGCCTGTTGTGTAGGTCAGTCTTGACGAAGTTTCTCCTTTTCGCAATTTGCATGACGACGCGAAATTAATACACTTTAATCTATACAAATAAAAATTTCAGTATCACGTTTGAAATCTCGGGAATTTTATGATATGTTAATGGTTACACCCGGTTTTATCCGCGTGATTCCCAGTTTAGTGGGAATTTTGAAATAAATTGTAGAGTATTATGTTAGTCAGTAATAATATAAACATTAACCCTGGTATTTACAGTATTTCTATAGAACTATTATATATTAATTAAGTATTTAGTTAGTATCTGTAAAATAAAGAAGTATCAAAGTCGTTCAACTTCCGTTTTTTTTTTAAATAAATTTTAGAGGCCAACGCTCAAAAATAAATTACTTATCTGATTAATTCTTTAAATATAAGACCAAATAGTATCAAAATAGATCATAATATTCTTAATCTAAAAATAAACTGGTTTTATAATCATTTTGACGTACGTTCAATATGTAGAGTCGCTATTCTTGCTACTTTTTTACATATAGAGGATATGATGTAATTCGTTTCAATCCTTCATCATTTGAAATTCCACTACCTCTACATCCTTAAATGTCTGTGTGACGTGTGCAAAAGAGACAGAACTATAATCCGTGTAGAGCAACGTCCCGCTTCCACAGTAATATAATACGTCGGAAATATCTGCGCTCCTCGCTGGAGTGCGCTTCCCCTTGTGAAGCATAGTGTAGAGGCTTTTCTAAAATTGTTACGTCATAAACTACGGATGATTTAAAAGTATAAAAAATAAATAGATAGGCACGAACAAAATATTTCATTATATTTTAATTTAACATCGGTTTTTTTTTGCTATCTCTAACATTTGCATGACGTCATTAGCCAGGTGCGAAGATATTTCCGACGGGCTTTAAGTAATAATTTAAAAGTATTAATTGGCCTCCTTGTTACTCAATACTCAAGTAAAGAATATTGTGTAGACCTTATTCTTGAAGCTTGGTTACTTGCAGGTGTTTTTGCAGCGGGTTTTACATTATGTATTATTTCACAGGGACTGGAGGTACGTTGACCGGTTTAGACAAATTTACATGTGATAATAACTATTTTATTTTTAGTAAGAGAAAAGATGTACAGCAATTCTTTATTTTTTGTTTATTTCTCTTTTTTATAGTACCTATAGAGCTGTCTCATAATTAAAAAATAATGGCTGCAATACAGAGTTGTGTCCGTTTGGTGTTCTACAATTATACAATCGCGAGTAGGCGATTAATACAATTATTTACATTTTATAATAAGAAAACCTGTCATAGACTTTGTCTATGAATCAAGTTACAATGAATCATTCAGTTTTCTAGAATAGCAATAAAGTAGAGTTCTGATGGTAAATAAACAAAGGCGTAGAGTCATTATTTAGACATCTCCAGTGACATAATGCACGTTGTATATTTTCTTTGATGTAAGTATATATTATTGAAATACCTATTAGATTTGGAAATTCCAACAGGTGGAAAAACAAAAGAAAAGTAAGGTGTACTATATGGTAGGTAAGCTCTATTTTGCTCTTTTTTCAGTTGGCGCAGGACAATCGCAAACAGGCTTTGTAACTCTTTTGTTTTTATGTAACAATATTGAATTTCCAGCTGACAGGTGAATAACCTTCACATACAGGTTGTTTAATTAAAATTCCGATAGATTTCCCAATAATTCTAGTAAGTAATGTTAGTCATGTATTAATTATGAGAGTAACGGTCACGGCGGTCGCGCGACTATGAGTAATTGTGTGTACGTGTGTCTGTGTGTGTGTAGCGGTGCGCTGACGCATCGCTGTCGTGAAAGTGAGGCGCACGCGCCGCTCGAGTGATCGGCGCTGGCGCAGGTCATAAGCGGCGGCAAGGTCATGAGGTATAGAAGATGTAGGTTTGAATTGTTGACTGTTTTATTTTTTTACTTTTGTGGGACGAAATATTAATCATTATTATTATTATATAGGATAAGTTTTTATATTGGTATTTTGTTGTTGCAGAAACTGTTGTTCTTTACGGCAATTTCAGAGCTTTTTAAAATTACTTAAAACTACAGAACGTTAATGATGATGAACGAGAAATAAAGATGCTAACAGCCATAAAAGTGTTTTATTTGAATTAAAATCTTATAACTCAACTAACGACATCCTTATACACCATGCAAATACATACTACACGATAATCTAAATATATATAATAGTTTTTCCATAACGCAAAACCTCTACCACATCCCATAGTATTTCAAATATCTTTCGGCAAACACCAAAACATTTCAACATAGAATTGACCTAATTGATTCCTTTAACACATCCACTGCTTCGTCAAATCACGTTAGATTGTGTAGATTACTGGTAATTGACACTCTGAACTCACAGTCTGCGTTAATCTAAACATTTAATTCATCAAGACGCTACATTTCGTCACTTGCACCACACACCACACATAAGTGTGATGTAAACAAATACTGCTCGCTTGTGTGTGTGTCTGTTTGGGGAAACCACGCCGCGCCGCCGCGGCCGGGCGATGACGTCGGCACTCGGCACCACGCTCGACTCGCCTGCTCCGATAAGATGATCACTCTTATCACTTGATCAGGTGATAAGGTAAGCGGTGATTCGGTGATGAAGGTTCTCGATCTAAATAATTAGTTATCTCGTAATTTGCGTATGCATTTAATCGTTTGGTCAATGTCTACTTATGAGACTCATTATGGCTTGTAATGGAACAATGGTTTTCTTTTTTCAGAATGAGAAAATACTAACATTATGTTTAGACTTCACGGATAGCTGAATTGTATAAGTCTGAGCGGGGTGTGGAGTATTCGATCCCCGCGTTAGACAAATGAATCTACGAATGCTTGTTTTAAGTCTGGGTGTCTTTGTGTGTGTGACTTGTATGCTTGTGAAACCCCAAGTGACACAATGATAAAATCCCTGACAGCGGGATTCGTTTAAAAGAAACAAACAAGAAATATTGATATAATGAAAGAGAGTTTTAGTAATATGTACGTTATTGGCACATTTACAAACACAACCAATCTTATGACGTGTTGCGTTGATTCCCATGCAATACTACTTTATCTTGACATGATTGGAAATACGACTTGCGTCTTACTATAGATATAGAGAACGAATTGTAGAGTTCTACAAAGTTAAATATTTATGAAATAATTTATGTACTTGTTATGGTAATTAATTATTTACTTAATTTAGGTTTAATCATGCGGGTTCCAAAAACTTGTCGGATATTCCCGATAAATAAGCGTGAAAAAATAATTTATTTAAATTTTTTATATTTATTTAATTCCAAATTAAAAAAATCGCATTCTTTGGCTGCTTCTGCAGATTTTCCATCATAATACTGACTGAAAGAAGAATAAGGTTTATCTAAGCATAAACACCAATGAGAAGTGGAAAATATTTGAAACTTTCCGAGTAATGTTTGTTATTGTGAACTGTTTGGTAGTTCTTGGTAACAGCACGTAGTTTTTAAACGTCGACGGAAAACACGCAACCGTTTCTCTGAACTCTACTTTTCGTAAATATAGTTTTCTTATTTTGTTGTCAGGAGAATAGGTCAGGAGTATAGTTGTTATTAGATAGAATATTGTATAACTGTAGAGACACCGTTTAGTCGAGATTGACAAGCAGCACTGAGGTCCAGTACTAGTCTCGTACGAATATCAAAAGAAAAACGAATGGGTTAGGTTAAAAATAATTTTCATGGTTTGTGTTTAAAATAATGGATTCCGGTTTTTAATTATTATATTAATTTAAGTAAAGAGAATATAAGTACTGAATGTTTATTTACATTCTTACACGATGACTAAATGAACTACCTCAGAGATTTCTTAGTAAGTATATTATATAGCAAATTAAATAATGCATTATAAAAATATTTTAAAGTTTTGGAGTAAGTATATTAAGTAGTAATAGAGTAAATTAAATTATTCATTTTAAATAACTACCAGAGCAATTACAATGACCTACAGTCCAACTCAAAACAATTCAATTTACTCACTATCAAACAAGGAAAACTGGAAACCCGCAAGTTACCATGCATGGCTGCGCTCGATGCATTGCGTGCGCACGCGCATGCACGCATATGTGTGCGTGCTTACACTGTACACATAAGACGGGTGTGTGTTGCGCCTGTGTGAGTGTTGGGTGTGTCTGTTATAACCGGTCTTTGTGCACAATCTGTTGTTTTGATGTATTTTTTATGTGGAGTAAATTTTTTCTGAGATTTTTATTGCGTTTTTATTTTGTTGCGTGGGTGGGTTGATGGTTCTCTGTGGGTATTGACCGATAAACTAATGTGCTAATGCACTCTGGTTTGTGACTTTAAACTTGGGATTTTTGATGTTTTATTTATAGAAAGGAATTTGTAACTGAATAACTTGAATGCTGCTGTATGCGTTATTTTCAGAGCCCTGGCCCTAAAAGATTTTGTCACAGGAACGATTGTGTATATGTATGCATTTTTAGAATGACATGTACTTAAGTAAAAATATATTGTAATACTTAGTATCACCTTTACATAGTGTATTATTGTTATTCTTTCAAATTTTGTAATAAAAAGAAACATATGTGCTAGATTATGGGCCTAACTAGGTAAACTATAGATTATTTTTAGATTGGATTTTGATATTATTCTGTGTGTGTTTGACTGGCCTGTTGGTCTAGTGGTTAGTGACCCTGACTGCTATACCGGAGGTCGTAGGTTCGATTCCCAGACAGGACAAAAGCTTATGTGATGAGCACGATCATTTGTTCTGTGTCTGGGTGTAATTTATCTATATTATGTATGTATTTAGAAATACATAAGTAGTTTATCAGTTGTCTAGTACTCTTAATACAAGCTCTGCTTAGTTTGAGACTAGATGGCGTTGTCTGAAAATTGTGGGAATATTATTATATTATATTGCATAAATAATACTTTCTTTTATCTTTGTTTTGCCTGATATTGGTCCTTAATTGGTATTAGGATTTGTCTATTCTACCACTTAAACATATTCTACATTCTGAAAAAGCGAATTAAATTGAGTACTTCTTGAATATTGAGTTTCTTAACAGATTTTGATGTATCGCTGAAGTGTTATATCATAGCAAAATAATTCTAGCAACAAAAAGTTTCGGTTACCTGCTGATTTTTATTAAATTTATTGTATGATAACATACAAATAACGTGTTACTTCATACAACTGTAATCAGTCTACGACCAAAACAGGAAACTATGTGCATTGTTTTCATTTTCAGCTTTTGATATATCTATTATGGGAAACGTTGTACAATTTATAGCGTAAGGAGCAAGAAAACATGTACTTTAAGGAGAAATTATAAATCTTCCAAAAATCGACTGCACGGATAGCCGGGTGGCTAAAGTCACCACGCCAACGAAATGTCGCGGGTTCGAACCAATAGAACAAGCATTGTTGCGATCCTCGCATGCTTATCCTGAGTCTGGGTGTCTTTGTGCAAGAGACTTGAATGTTCGTAAAACCTAAAGCGACACAAGGATTAAATTACTGAATGCGGGAGTCGTTAACAAAATATAACAAACTAGACGATTAAACGCAAGGAAAGAAGAAATTAAATGTAGTCTACCTTTTATATTCTGGATGCACAACCTGGTGTTAGATTTTAACCCGAACGTGGGCTTCTGACGTAGCTCTTATAACACTCTTGAAAAATTCTCAGGTTCGTCGGCTTCCTCACGATGTTTTCCCTTACCATTCTTAGCAATCCTAATGCGAAATCAAAACTACTCTTGCCGTAAACCAAAGTTCAATAAAAAAAAACCATTCGTAACAAGCGATACGTATTTTGCAAAAGACAGAGACAGTGAGCTTTGACTTGTCATTCGAGGACTTCAGGCAGTATTAGCTATTGGTGGTACTATGGTACAGTTGTAAGTATAAGGATCTAAAAGAAACAAGGCGGTTTGAAGGTTTGCCCTGATTGTCTTGACCTGGATGAAGTTGGTGGTAGAAGTTAGGATGTTGGCAAGGGTTTTACTAAGAATTAATAATTTGGATGATAACATTCTAAAGATAATGTCTAGTAAATACTGAGCATGATACATTTAAAGAGAAAAAGTACTTGATACCCGTAGAGTGAAAAAACGTTATTCGACATAATGATTCGTCTCAGTTTGTCAGACTGTTAACGCCATCTAGTGGCTTATTGCAGAACTAAAGCACAAACAAACATTTACACAAACATAAATTTAGCACTTTTCTAAGGCTTTTAAGTTTCGTCCTAAGAGGGACAAGTCATAAGTTATCTCCTTTTCTACTTAAAACACACATTCCCAGTGCACTCTTTTTGTAGTTTTAGTAATATGTTCCTACTTTATTTATTTTTCTGCATTTTATCCTTTAGCACGAGAACTATTAAAATAGGGGGTCTAATGGCAGGCCTTTAGTATAGCGGAGGCTCCTGAAGAAAAATAGGAGGTTTTCCCATCTTTACGGTCTTATAATGTAAGCATTGTGGGTTAATAGACTGAAAATGAGCTGAGGAAATTGAGAAATAAGCTTTATCTCGAATATTTGGGAACAGTTTACCACTCTCAGTACGTTATAAATTTTAATATTTTGATCATGACAACAAAGTTGTTAGACCATCAAATTAATGTAAACCACGCTTGCTGCGAAGATGTTTAGCTACTACCCCATACATATCATTTCTTACGGTTATAATCTATTTCCTACGATAAGTAGGATGTTTGTCAAGGATTTACAACTTCGCCGAAGCGAAGTATTCAAAAAATAGAGTTAGACTCATTTGAGTGTTCCCCTCCACGGAAATCTTTAGTAAAAGGCGAAAGATTTATGCGTTTTGAAGGGAAACCAGAGTTAACTTTACGAACGCCTCGAGCCGACCCAACCAAATCGCGGAAAATCTTAACACCGCCATTCAGAAATCGCCTCTCAATGCACAGTGACATCTGTCGACTGGGTTTTTAACCAACTTCATCTACTGTGCGCACCTCGATTGCAAGTAACGTCATTAGGTTATCAAAGAAGCTGTAAATTTGAATTTCAATAACTTTGGACAAAAAAGGTAAATAAGAAAAACGTACAAAGTCATTTTAATATACATATGAAGGATTTTACGAACACAATACCAAAGTTATCTAGTTGCCAAATGACCACTTTAGGTATTTTCCTTACTGATAACAGCGCCATCTATCGAAACTCACTCGAACTACGTTTTTACCTACTTATGCTTTTTAGTACCTACTATGATCCATACTCTTGGCGCTAGTGTAAATAAATTTATGGACAAAAAACATAGGTAGCGCCACTATTAACTTTTCAGCCAACACAATCAAGATTTGGAGAATAGCTTCCGCAGACTTCATTTAGATCAACTATAAATTAGGGGTGGCAGATGAGGACGAAGAAACTGGGCTTCCGTCTCCTTCGGGGTTTCTTAAATTAATTAAAAGCTAAACTTGAACTTCTACTCCCAATGACCTTCCAAAATATAATTGTTGATGCCGAAAAGGACGCTATCTTCCAATTTTTTTTTTTCAAATATGACCCCAAAAATGTTTAAAGGGTTGATTGGAGGTCGTAGGGTATACGATTTTATGAAGAATTTGATGTGTAAGCTTTTGATCGATTCGGGATGTGACCGACTTGTTTTTTGCATTCTACCAAATGTCAACAAGCCAAAAAAATAATTTATATTTTTTCTTATCTGCGTCATCCGTAGTGTCCTAGTATCTCAAAGTGCAGCTGGACGTAATCAAGTTTTTTGTGGAAACCAAAAAGTTTCTGGAAGTAAGTAACTCTGTCGTTGGTGGATGAAATGTAGGATTCTGATTTCCTCAGAAGCTATTTAAAAACTTTGTAAACCAGTAGTCATTAGACCACTTGAAATCTAGCGAATTATAAAGCGCGTCTGTTAAAGTATTACAACTTCGCCGAAGCAAAGTATTCAAAAAATAGAGTTAGACTCATTTGAGTGTTCCCCTCCACGGAAATCTTTAGTAAAAGGCGAAAGATTTATGCGTTTTGAAGGGAAACCAGAGTTAACGTTACGAACGCCTCGAGCCGACCCAACCAAATCGCGGAAAATCTTAACACCGCCATTCAGAAATCGCCCCTCAATGCACAGTGACATCTGTTGAGGGGAGTATGGAATTAAAAATTTTCTTGTGTTCCTGCCCTTCATATCGAGGATGAATTCTAACATGAGCTTATAAGGAATGATATTTATTGTGATAGTTTATGATACTACGTGCAAGTGGAGGTGGATACCTGCTAAATATTATGATAAGGGAGCTGACATACCCCTAATTTCTGCCATTGAGCTTGTTTAAAGTGCAAAAATATATTACTCTGAAAATTACTAGAGCTAGCAGCCATCACCCAGGATCAGGCTTCGGAGGTCAGAGGACTCTGGCAAACGAGAGGACTGTAGAAAGTGATGTGAATGGTTGCACTGTAGAGTTTGTGATGCTGTTTTTTCTTCACCAGAGCACTTAGGAAGCCGTTAAGGGTAAACAATATTGGAGTTGGGATGATACCTGTAATAAAAAAAAGAGAATGTGAGTTTCGTGCGAAATTGACAGGAGAGTATGTAACGATTTCGTATCATAATCATCAGTCAGACTTAGGGCCGATTTTTCCATCATCAAATAACTTTTATCTGAGGAATAAATATGGCCGTTTGACATATTTTCTATACAAAAGCTGTCAAGACGTCAAATATATTCGTCGAATAAAAGTTATCAGGCGATTGAAAAATCGGCCCTAAGTAGTATAAATAGTAAAGAATAGTTTTCCAATAAAAAAACTATTTTGAAAAAGAAACAATAGCTTTCATATTTTTCATTTGTATTCATGTAAAGATTTTGGTTTTTTTTTAAAAAGTCATGTTCTAAAAAAATTTTGCCCAATTTCTGACATAGTTCATACAGTCGTTTGATTACAGACGCTTAATTAATCTTAAAAAAAAACTATATGTTTCACGGACCGTTAGTTAAGCTTTAACTACTTAACCGAGCATTTCTAGTAATTCCCCTTTTCACGCTAAAATCATGTTCGTATGACGGATAAAGCAAAAACAATGCATTGTGGGTGACGTGAGATAAAAATACACAAGAACATTGTAAATAAACATGGAAAACAAACGTGAAGTGATTGATTGTATAGAAGTTAGTGCGAGCCTACAAAAGAATAGTTCAGAGAACAAAAATCTAGATAACTGGTGAAACTAAAAAGGTAATCGTCCTTTTCAGGTAAACTTTATTTTTGAGTTCACCATCCGCAACGAGAGGTTTCCAAAATTTGTAAGTGTGAAATAAAACCTCAACTGCGGTATAAATTTCAAAGCGTTTTTTTATTTCCAAGTATTTCTGCAAAATGGAATACAAAGTGGTACTTTTGGAACTACAGAAATCCCCCATTCTGTCGACCCTTCACCCGCTTCCCATGGCTTTTTTGGAGAAAAAAAAGCGCACCAAAATCCGCAGCGCATCTGTTTACATTATTTTCCCTAGTCCTCTCCTTTTCCGTAGTCCTGTGATCTCCTAACATCTCAAGCAAGCTCTGTTAATGTATCATTTTTTTGCAGACTGAACCCTCTCGGTGACAAAAAAAAAACAAAGTTCACCTAATTGATTAAGCAGTATCCACATCCACATGCATGTAGTATTATAAACAATCACAATAAATTACTTTCTGTACCAGCCCATGTCAGATTCGATTCTTGATACAAAGGGTAGGAACATAAGAAAGTTTTTAGTTCCATCCCCGCATCAACAGATGTCACTGTGCATTGAGAGGCGATTTCTGAATGGCGGTGTTAAGATTTTCCGCGGTTTGGTTGGGTCGGCTCGAGGCGTTCGTAACGTTAACTCTGGTTTCCCTTCAAAACGCATAAATCTTTCGCCTTTTACTAAAGATTTCCGTGGAGGGGAACACTCAAATGAGTCTAACTTTATTTTTTGAATACTTCGCTTCGGCGAAGTTGTAATTCTTTGAGATACTTCCGTTTACTCAGTTATCGCGCCTATTTATTGGACAGTCAACGAAAGTGAAAAAATTGTTAGTCATCTTCGACGGCAAAATACGAAAAAGACTGCAATGTAGTATATCAGGAATAAGAAATTAATAACAGACCCATTAAAACTATTTATCTTACTTGTTTGGTTAGTTTGTCAAGACACGCAGAGGCAAAAAAAATGAGTAATAAAAAACAGATACCTTCCTACAGTGCAGCTGTCCAGTAAAAATATCCCCAAATCCTGTCATCCGGCGCGATCTGGTGCCCTTGAAGTGTTTTTGGATTCATGTTTTGAAAACATTTTTTCTGGTAGCTCACACTGTAAGTCAGAAGTGAAAATTAACCAATCAACTATTTTTACTTTTGTGCTCTCCCGTGAATTTATTTATTGCTTGTGTCGCGAGTGGTTTCACAAAAATTCAAGTTACGTGCTCAAAGCGACTAAGACTTAGATCAAACGTTCATTGAATAGAACACACCTATGCTTGTCCTGACGTCCTACGCGGGGATCGTCGCGCCCTATTAGCTTGGGGTGATGACCATTTGGCTACCTTTGCAGTCGAAGGCTACTTTTTCATCCAAGTCCTCATATTAGACCGTGAAGTGACAGTTGCAAATAAAGAATTTAAAATTGCTACCTTTCTAATTGCAAATCTAAATACGTATTATATTCATGTACTTAGACGTCAAAGAGAAACGCTGTTCAGGGCGCCAATTGCGCTATTTACGATTACAATTAGACTAAATTGTCACTATTCGTATTCTCATTACATTTTGCCAACACAATAATTGGAAATTCATTCTCATTTGAACATATTATGTTCAATATAATGAATTTTAAGTGTTACGCTCCGTACAGGGCCCCGAATCTGCTATTTTACAATGGCCGATGAATAAATGGCAATTGGATTAAATTTGATGTTATTCCTATTGTCGTAAGCATTTTGCCAACACAATAATTGGAAATTCATTTCCAATGAAAACAAAATACGAGAAGTGTCATTTTAACTCAATTTTCATTAAAACATCGGCCATTGTAAAAAGCAGAATTGGGGCCTTGATATTCCAATATTTTGTAGTTTTATAGTCTAGAATCTATAAATTCCTTAAAATGAACAGGTAAAATTCGCTCAGAGTATTTTGCATTCCAAAATTTCACGCAAACAAGTTTCTGATAACAAAATGATCGATAGATTTTCTTGTGATATACCTAAAAACATATGCTAACGTTATTCTATTGCTAAATATTTCGTTTTGTTTAAACTTTACCGTTTTATTTTATAGTAATGGGTCATCAACGTAAAAGCTTTTAATAAGTCGAAGAGAACTATTAATTTAAAGAAGATTCTTGCTAATGTGTCGCTGAATTCTAGAGATAGACGAAATAGTGTTTTAATTAATTGGCATTTTTTGAGGTTTTAAATAAATTGATAGAGTAGGCCGTGATGGGTTTTTAATTAATTCAGATGCTAATAAGAATAGGATAGTTTTTATTTCGCGGTCGGTAGAACGATAAATGTTGTTTTTTTACTGTTATTTTATTCATTCAAAAGGATATTGTAACGAAGAATCTGTTTTATAAGAATATATAGTGGTTTCTTAGGCTTTCGCGAACGTTAGACATTGAAATGAAATATGAAGGTACAACGAGCAACATCTTCAGTCTCCAGTCTGCCCGTGACCATGATACCTGCAAAGGTGTCGAAACGTCGGGGACTAAAATCTAAAATTAAACCGCGATAAAATCCGTAAAAGTAGTGTCATTATACTTAGGGCCGATTTTTCAATCGCTAGATAACTTTTATCTGAGGAGTAAATATGGCCGTTTGACATATTTTCTATACAAAAGCTGTCAAAACGTCAAACTTATTCATCAGATAAAAGTTATCTGGCGATTGAAAAATCGGTCCTTAAGAAAATAATGAATTTGTTTCATCAATTCATGGTAATCATTGCGAACAGGTAAGTGGTTAATATCCATTCGTGATGCTGCCGTAAGTGCTTTACTCGTTTCATTTATTTACAAAACACAGGGTTTTTTTTATTTATGTTTGAGCTTGAACAATGCTTTTCTGAAGATTTTATTTTTCAAATCAATATTTATTCTTTTAATCATATTTTTGTCTTTATCTACTAGACTCTAAACTTAATGCAATATGCAAGTTAAAATGTCTATTTTTAATTAGAGACTCGGACAAAAATAAAATGACAAATTGTATGACATAAGAAATTGTATTTTTTACGCATCAAATGCTCAAAGCGAGCAAGTAAATTGATTAAATTTTGCCAAGGTGATATTTGTATGTATCATTATGTTTTCATAATCCTGACTTTAATTATGTAGCATGCTGTGCTTACATTAGGGGATTGTTACACAAGCATTGTATTATGATAATTTTATCTAATATTTTATGGTGTAAATAGGTTAGGTCTTGCGCTATCTTTAGGTTTAACTTCAACTATAGGCACAGAACCAACCGATGGGAATTTTAGGACTTCTTAAGATTTATAATGACCTTACTGCTTTGAGATTCAAACTATGTATTGAAATATTTTTATAAACTAAAAAAATAATCAATACCTACTGTCTTTTTCCGCAAAGTTAACAGTGAGTTAAAACAATTAAAAAGGACCCATAACCATTGTTTTTCACATCACATAGCACCATACAAAATAATATTTACAACAATTCTGAATTTCATATTTACATTTGAATACTATTTAACTTAAAAAATTAAACTTAATATGAATACAAAATAAATAACAAACATATTTTAGAGAGCGTTAAAATCAAGTCGTCATCCCTGCCAAAGTCGGGTCACATGCCCAGAACTATTTTATAAAGAACTCGGTTGGTCCCCATGTCCCGAACGATTCAACCCCAAACGTTTTAAAAATATGTTATAAAATAGTGAGATAAATATATTAAAACAGTGGCAACTTTGTCAAAATATTTTTTCCTTGTCCAGATAGCCTTGAATTATTAAAAGCGTAAATCTTGCTAAAGATTTTAATATTTACGGTCTTGCTTTACACAAATTTCTTTAAATTATTGGTGAATTACTTAAAGTTACAATTATATTACATATTGTCATGAGTTCCTTTCTCTAGTAGCGCAATTTAACCCTTTTTTACTCGATCTCCAAAAAGGTGGGTTTGTTTCATTTCCAATTATTTGGAATACGTCAAAATGTTTTGATGCATAAAGTCTATAGTTTAAAACTTACATCACTGCGATACTGGGCATAATGTTTTATTGTGAAAGTACTAAAATTAATCATTTTCGTATTTTTTTGGATAATCTCAATTTATCAAATCGCTTCTTCTTTTTGAAATCACTTATGATTTAAGAAGAAGAGGCCGGTAGAGCTTTTTCATCTATTTTCTAAGTCCTAAGGAACAACTAGAAAAAAAGATGAAAAGAAGCGATTTGAGACATTTTTTACGTCTTTATCTTTAGATCATGGAAAGTCAAGAATGTTGAGAACTAAAATTCTTCTTCTTTTCTTTTGCTGACTCCAAATGAAAAAATATTTTTTTTTTCTTATAGACAATTCACCCATATCTTCCGTCCAATTTTTTTACGGCTCTACTGTGCTTTAAAAAAGGACACAGGTCCTGAAAAAAATATTTTTAACCTTATTTAAAAAAAAACCTAGTAACTAAGGATCTTGTTCAAACATATTGCTATAAGTATGGAGAGAATCTTTGTGTATGGTAATGCTCTATAAGTAAATCAATTAATAGTATTTAAAAGTATCAAAAAAAAAATGTTACGAAAATAATTTAATGATGTTAAAGCAAGTTTATAACTGTTAATCATCTAAGGGCTTTACAATAACAACAATAAAAAATAGTTTACTACACACATTCTCTAACATAGAAAATTGATAATAACAGCAGTAGGTCTATAAAATCTAAACTCAAAAAAGTCATCATAGACAGTCTACGGTGCTACGGGTCTACGCGCTACGGGGCGGGGGGGCCTAAAGGGGGCGGAGCTAAATCCAGCCCTCAAGAGAATCGCGAATTGTAGCAACGTGGTCGAGTCGGCCAAGACCGCCTCCAGCTAGTCGCGTCTCGGCCGCAGCGGGAGTCGGTCGCGTGCAGTGCAACCTAACTGTATCGTGTGTAGTGCTAGTGTGTGTCATGTTGGGAAACGCCGGAGCCCTGTGCTAGGTCATGTCACGAAGGAAACAGAGCAACCCCAAACCGCTGAAACGTAAGTTATAGACTGGAATGGAATGTTTGCTAAATTTTTTTAAATAAGTTTTTAAGTTTTTTTTGAAATTTGATTTCGAAATAGATTCTTGTTTGAATCTTGCTTTTTTTTTCTCTATTCCATTTTTGAAATAAGTAAGGTTATAACAATACCCAAATAAGAAACAATTTGTTTTAAAACTAAAATATTTGTAGCTACAAAAATTTACTAACAAAGTTTTAAAGTTACTTTAAAGTTAACTCGTCATCAAAACGAAGTTAAAACCAGTTTAACTTAACCCTTATCACGTTATCTATCATTTTAACTTAATTATTTAACATCAATTCATTGAATTTTGTTATCTTTTTGTAACATACATTGTTTCACAAACTCGTTTTTTTATGACAATGAATTAATTGGCTAACTTCCCCGAAATGTATGTAAAATTTGTATGGAATTGTTTCATTCAACTTAGTCATACATCTTTATCCAAATTGTTTTATTTTTGGTTCATACATATATCTAGAATATAAGAACGTTAAAAGTAACCAAGAGTTAATCATTATTTGTTTATTAACTTTAAGACTACTAGAATTATTCGGAACTGAACTTAACAATACGCTATTTATCGATACAAACAATATCCAATATGAAACTCTAAAACATAAACTATATGTGTCTTAAATTTCATCTCAATCGGCACTGCGGGTTTTGAGTAAAAGAGGAACACAAGTTTAACAGCTCTGAAACTCTCAGATTTCTAAGTTCACTGGTACTAATTTAACTTGCTTGTCATTTTTTTATATTTTGTATATTGAAGGGATATTATTTAAGCGACAAACATTTTTCAAAACAAAAGTAGAAGAAGGGTAGAATTATATATTAATTTTAATATGTACATGAATTTTTACAACGGGATATATTCTAAAAATCGGATTAAAAAAATGCCGTAATAACAGTATAAATTAGTTCTTATTTACCATTTATACCAAGATATAATTGTAATTGTTTTTTAGTTTCTCTAATTGTGTATTTGTATTTAAGTATATAAGTAAACAAAACTAAAAATAACTTACCTGTATTATAATAATCTGTTTATAAAACCACTGAAATTATTAATATATTAAAAACTCTGAACAAGTTTATTCAACTGTAAATCCTTCCAATATTAATGAACTTTAAAATTACTGACAAAACACATTGATAACATTGTTTTTAATGACTTGCTTTATTTTCATGATGAAGTTAAACATTTAAACATAGTCACAATAACATAATTAATGCAAAAAATCTGTACTAGAAAAGTGTTTATAACTTATGCTAAGTCTTTAAAAAAAATATCCGTTCTATTTCAAACATACCGGGACTTTACAAATGCTTATTAAGTAACATACACACACGCTTTCACTTGGGTATTTGACTAAAATTATGAGCTTTGTCCGTCCGTATGTACTATATAGATATCCAAATATATCAGAAAGGTATTTTTTGTTTTAAAGAGTAAACAAAAATACAATTGAGACAGTATGCTGAAATACAATTTAAACGGCAAGTGATGAACCTCTACTCAACAATGAAATAATAAATACGTTTCATATATTTAAGAAATCTGTTTGTCGGAATTATTAGATTTTTAAGGCACATAATATATTTGGATCAAACGAAGGCTATTGAAATATTTATACCGTAGAAAGGTAAACCGTTTTCGACTGTAATTCATACGGATCCTTTGCACATAACTATGCATTCTTTTAAAAAAAACTTGCGTCGAGACCCCTCCCGATACAAGGATTAAAATCATTTTCACAATTAATAATCATTCAAATCACATGTACCCGAAACCCAGACTCGGAACAACCATTCGTGGATCACATAAATGCTTGTCCTACTCGGGGATCGAACCCGCGAACAGTAGTTTAGCGTGGTGATTTTACATCACTCCGCTATCCGTGTAGTAAAATTTCTATATTACATTAATCATTCCAGCAGAGTTATATTAAATATTGGTTAAAATAAAATAATGTTGCATGATATGTAGAGAGATAAAAAACATCTCAAAAGAATTTGTACAACAACAAAAACAGGACAAGTATAAAAATCAAACAATTCTCAACAGGGAAAAAATATAATTAAGAAAAATACCATATATATGTAAAAAAAAAACGGAAAGAACAAGGACAAAACCACAATGAACTAGTTGACAATGAAATGAATGAAGGGTGTTTAAATTAAGTAAGAAGGTTTCTGTCTCTGGAGCCCTAACCACCGGCAACTTGGACCCTGTTCCAGATGCCGGCTACTATTTTTATATTTAAAATTTATTATATTTTTTCCATACATAAATTTTATTTTATTTATATTTCAAGTAATACTCTCTATAAGATACCTCTATTGAAGATAAAACTGAATGGATATGGACACACTATATAAAAGTAATTTCATGGACAACATAAATAAATAATAAATAATAATAAATGCGGACAACATCACATACATTGTTCTGAACCCAAAGTAAGTTGCTGAAGCACTTGTGTTATGGAATTCAGATACAACGAAGGTACCACAAACACCCAGACCCGAGACAATGTAGAAATGTTAATTTTTACATTGACCCGACCGGGGATCGAACCCGGGACCTCAGAGCTAGCGACACCTTGAAACCGGTGCGTACGCCACTCGACCACGGAGGTCGTCAAACATCTAACATGAATCATTACAATCTAGATTATAATTAATTTCGCCATTCTATAGATTACTCTTAAGAATATTCTATTCTAAAGGAACTAAATTAATTAAAACCGGAGCTTAATTAAATCCTAACATCTAATACGCAACAATACCTACAGACAAACGTTATAACTTTTTTGTTGGTACATTTCTATCCAGGGTCAATAATCTGTTATCGAATTATTAATATTTCTTTGATTGCTAGTTATCTCGGGCGAAGATAGTTACAACTTATAGCGACTTTATAGTGGAAACGTTGTGATAAATTATATGCGAGTGGTGTGGGGTGGTGTGGGGTTAAATGGGGCATGGTATTCGTGGGGATGTTTGGGATTACATCCACCACTAAGCTGGTTCAGTGAGGGTTTAGTGGAGACGGCTTTTTGGTGATTTGTTTAATTGTATTGTTTTGTAAGTCGATGATGATACTCGACTTGGACATTTAGATCTTGTTGTTTGTGAGTCTGAAATTATCAATCTGCAAGTAAGTAAGAGTCATGATCAGTCCTCGTCTCATTTTGAGAAGAAAAGGTTTCTGGCTGTGGCGCATCTACAGTTCAGTTTTATAACACAAGGTAAAAAAAGGACAAAGTACAATAATGGTATAAAAACTAGCTGTGGCCCGCGGGCCCGCCTCCTACACGAGTACTACCGCTACGTCCACACATACAAACTTACGCGTTTTTAGTAATTCCCCTTAATAAGATTGGATGGAATGCAATCGTTGGGACAAAGTCACCACACTATGGGAGCCAACGGATGGACGGCGTCGTCGTGGGTGACCTAGGAAGCGGTGGCGAGACGACCTTAACGCTTACCACGCAGGCTGGTTCCATGCGGCCCAGAATAGAGAGTTGTGGAAGGATTTGGGGGAGGCCTTTGCCCAGCAGTGGGACACAGTGGGCTAGAGAAAAAAAAAGATTGGATGAAAAGAAAGTTTTTGGTTGATCAACAACAAGAATACAACCGAACAACATTTTAACAAAATAGAACTGGACCTTAAGTAATAGAAGTATCTACTTACTAGTTATTTCCTACCTTATCACAGATTACAAGCCTCATATCTACGAAAACATGTAAAAACCACTTAAAAACATAAAAAAAACATGTCCATTTTGTTCTTGTGTGGTTATTTATACAACCATTATAAACGTCCTATCTTGTAAAATTTGAATATTTTTAGTATTATTGTATTATATTTTAATTAAGTGATGGGACATGCAATAAAATGTGTGTTAACATATGATAAAACAAACTAGTTTCGATAACTATCGACGGAGATTCAATCTACCTACATTTAAATACTTATAAAACTACTGAAGTATTATCTAAAGAAGAAATGGGCTTGTGTCAGGTGTAAAAGATATTAAAATCATTTTTTAATTTGAGTGAGCGGATAACCGAGTGGTCAGGCTCACCATGCCAAACCCAGTAAGCGCGACGTGTCGCTTTTTCGACCCGCGTAGGAAAAGTCAAGAAAGACAAGAAAAAAGTAATCTATATCTATACTAATATATAAAGCTGAAGAGTTTGTTTGTTTGTTTGTTTGAACGCGCAAATCTCAGGAAATACGAAAAATTATTTTTGTTTACTGGTCCAAATCGAAAAATTATTTTTGTGTTAAATAGACCATTCATCGAGGAAGGCTTTAGGCTACAAACCATCACGCTGCGTCTAATAGGATCGAAGATACAATGGCAGGTATAAATCATAACTTATATTATTATCTTCTACCCACGGGGACGAAGTCGCGGGCAACAGCTAGTCTAATATATAAAATTTTCGTGTCACGGTGTACCTACGTAACTGAACTCCTCCGAAACGTCATTTACAATGTCCGTTTTAAAACAGCAAAGGCATACAGTTCGAGGTTATTGACTGAAAATCTTATTTATCTCATATTACAAAAAACTATTAATTTTATCATTACTTGAATAAGAAAGGAGCATTGACAGTTGTTAAAACTTTCTCGAAAGTAACAAGACTCTTTTATCTAGCCTAGTAATTAATTAAAAAACAAAAGTGTATCTATAAAGTACATAATGACAAGAAGGTACTTGCTACGTAGATACAGATAAACCCGTATGAAAGTATAAACAAAATAATGTGACGTGAGAAAATGAATATGAGAATAGGTTCTCTCCATTTGCTTTTTAATCTGTGATAAAATCAAAACGGTGCAGATGAGTTGTGGAGTTAAAACGGTGCGTGAAAATGAGTTGAAGCCAAGACTGCCAGTAAACTTCAACATAGCATAGAAAATTAGTCTTAAAACGAATCAAATCAAACAAGATTTTAGAAATAAGCAATTCTCTCTTTTTCTAGGCAATTAATCTTTGTATCGCGGGGGGTTTCGCAAACAATCACGTCTTATGCAGAAAGACACCCAGACTCAGGAAAAGCATTCGTGGATTACAGTGAGTTTGACGTGGTGGCCTTTACGGTGCATTGAAATCTGAATCAATTATCAATTTGATGATAATGTTACAAGTAATAGGTGCTAATAATAACCAGACACGGCCGTTTCATACTATGTAAGAACAGCGGTGGCGGTGAAAAAAACAATGCGAAAAAACACACTTAACCAAATTGCTTTGTCTGTATCACAGATATCAAGGGATTTATTTTCAGTTTACGGAACCCCAATCCAAAAATGACGTAACAATACGATTTATAAGACGAGTGCAAGTAGAAAGTAAATGATTAATGTTTAACTGATACAGTATCTCGGTTGACCTGTTATCTCTTTGCGAATGTCAACACAGATTCGATAGTTATTTTTCATACTTTTACTGAGTTATTGTAATCTTTATCGCATCGCTGACAGCTATATTGTACTTTCAAGGTGACCTGTAACGGTTATAACTGTCACTCGAGTTTAAATATAGAATCGCTTGTTCGAATTCCAATTTGCACGTTCCTTTTTTGAATTATTTTTATGTTGTAATACACGGTTTGGTGTTCCAATTTTGAATTGTTTATTTGACGTTCCTTTTTTTAAATGTGTTGAAACTTGGCTCACCGAATATGAAAACTTATTTTTGTTGGTCTGATTGCATTTATTTACTGCAATGCAAAAATCTTTTCCTTTGTTTCTTACGGTAAGTAACTTAGATAGTCCACCCAAGCTACTAACCGCAGTGATAGCTTAGTTGTATGACCGTTGAACGGTCAAGTCAAAAATCGTAGGTTCACATCTTGGCAATTTCAAATTCAATGCCTAATCCAAAGTAATTATCACTTGCTAAAAACGGAGTTCAGGGTATGTTAAAACTACGTCGGAGACCTCTCTAAAGGTGGTTTAAAAATTCTGACATCGTTTTGTACATCACCGATGAAAATAAGATGACCATAGGCGATTTTTTTAAAATTTGCATTTAAACTTTTATGTATAATTGGCTGGTATTTCAAGAGACATCCAAGCAAGTGAAGCCTCGTGCAACAACTAGTGCTTACATAATTATATTACAGTTTTAAAAACTATCAATCGATCATTACTCCTTATCTTAAGACCATACGGTCTGCTAACAGACAATACTCAAGTTTGACAGATAAAATATAATTAGAATGTGTTATCTGTGGCGAGTCAATGTTTCTTAGCGATATTAATCAGACTTTGATCATAGGTGGTTGGAGTTCGATTCTGGATAATCTATTTATAGTTTTGTTGTTTGTATGTTTGGTGCGTTGATTACTCAAGATTTAAATTACTTAATAATTTATATTATCTCTCACAGGATGTATTTGCTCTTAGAATTATGATTTACAGTGTTTATCTAGTCGTCATCGAAATACCTTGACCGATTAAAAATAAATATGTGGAACACACATAACTCACTTTTAATATAAAACAAAAAAAAAGAAATCGTTCAATGCGTTCGGGAGCTATGATGCCACAGAGAGACAGACATATCAAATAAGGTGTTATTTCATATGTCTGTCTCTTGACTTTTTAAAAAGTCAACTAAAATCTAAAACACACCTCAAACTCTTAACAAAACCAATCTATTCGCGTTTGAGTTAAAAATCCAGCTTATAAATGAATCACAAAAATAACCTACAACAGTTAAATTTAGCAGAGAACCAGAGAATCGAACTACACGACACTAGTGTATCAAGAATTCAGTTTATCTAAACCATTACATGAAGTGGTACACTTGACGGTATCGTATTGAATAAAATCTGTATTACACATACCAATTACGTGTCGTTATCTGCCCTCTGCCCAGTGTGGTATGCAGGATTGAAACATGAAGACGTAGTGCACTTTAGCGAACTGTTTTATCTGAGGCGGCGACTCAATATGATTCACTGTTATTTTTCTAAGCACTTTTTGGATTGGAGGTTAAATTAAAAGTCCTGTTTTCGAATTATTGTAAATCCGTACTAATATTATAAGTGTAAAAGTATCTCTGTCTGTTTGTCTCGCTTTCACTCCAAAACTACTCAATTGATTGTGATAAAATGTGGTTTAAAGATAGTCTTAAGCCAGAGAAAAGACGTAGGCTATTTTAACTGGAAAAAAAGGTTGCACGCGGGTAACGCGGAACGAGTCACAGGCAAATGCTAGTAGTGTATAAAAGTAAAAAAACCGACCAGTTATTTCACATTATTCTTACACAATTTGTTTCACCTTATATAATTATAGGCATGTTGTAAAACAGAGACCAGTTTCAATTTAATTTAAATAAAAAAATCTCCTTTACTGTTATACAAATTGATGATGTTCAATTTTATAAATAAATCTTAGAATATTGTCATAATAACTTATCTTTAATTAAGTAGATGTCGCAATAAATTAAATATTTAAGTGCTCATCACAACCTTCCTTCATAGTTTTTAGATTTTTGCAAATGATAGACGAAAGACTCCGTTTTTTATCACCATTCTTATTTATTGTTCCACGTTATATTATATTTTTTACTACATTTACATACGTAAACTTCTACTATATGTATGTATAATTCCACTGTACGAGTGTATGTCACTAAAGTTCTCATAAACTGCTGGACCTATTTGAATGTTCTTTTTTTACGCGTTTGAGTGGCGCCCTGGATATTTTAGATTCACAAATCAGCTGGATCTGCTAATTTAAAAATATATTATTAGATTGCCTACCTACTAGCTATTTACCTCTGCATGGATTATTGTAATTACCTATGTAATCGTGAAAAATATATCCTTTTCTTTACCTACAAGTTTAGTATGTCCGTCCCTACTGATTATAATCCCATCTCCGCATCACAACTAAATAAATATTGTGAAAGAATACACTTATAATCAACTTCAAAAAAGAATATAGTACCTATCCATTAGAAACATTTAAACGCTGAAATCCAACAACTAAAGCGAAAAGCTATTCTAAAATACAATTTTCATGTAAAACAATATCCTTACAACATTATCCTACATCTCAACACGAGAACATATAAAAAAAAACACAATAAACCAGGAACAAGGCGGTGAGCGTAATTCTGTCACAGTTGCTGCGCCTGCGCCGCCGTCATTTGCGTACAAGCCCGTTTAGTTGACGCACAATACCCTTTGATGTTGCCGCACGGTATAATCCCGATGTCAGGTGGATGGCTAATACCCTCGTAAGTTCAACAAACAATCGTACATAGTAACACATGTATAGTTATTATTTCCGCGCTACTGTGGGACAAATCGCCGTAGCTCTTGTAAGTACGAGTTACGAGTCTTGTAATATATATGCCTTTCTCTTTTGTTTTGTTGCACATCAAAAGGTACTTGGTTAATCTTGAAATATATTCTGACAGATGACGTTCAGAATTATGATGACTAGTATGCTTAACGAAAGACTGATGTAAAATTGTTTGATTGCTATAGAGAAGAATAAATTGGAATCTAAAGAATTCTAAACTTAAAGATAATACTTCTGCTCAGTATATTAATTTTAGTCTTTTATTAGCCTTGGATTGATCGGAATTAATACCGGAGTAAGCGTATCTTATGAGTGTATACGAAGGGGTTTTGCTGGGATTTTAAAATAATTCTTTTCACACTTCGCATGTCTAAAAACATGCATAACCATGATATTATTTTCTATCCTCTAAGAAGCTTGCTTGCTTCTTCGTTTAAAATTTGCTATAAGCATTTTGAGTATAATTTTACTAAAATATAGCGTGCATTGGTGAACATTCCCCTATTGGTGAAATAGATACTTATAAATTATTTGTCCATTACGATTCTTAAGAACAATAAAGATACGTCGCGGCTACAGTGGAATATTTAATTAAGTTAAAAAAGGAACAATCATAATTCCGCGAAGCAGAAAACATATCCTAACAACATTATACATGCGTCATATTCTAGCGACGAAAACGGGGTCAAAATAGTGCCCGTTCGATTCTCAGTTTGTGAAGCCCCACTCATTGATATGACACACCATGACAATGCGGTAAGTACGCAAATAATAAACAAAAGTTTTCCCTAAGATTCTGTTTTTGAGAGTAAGAAAAATATGAATATTTGTTTCGAGGCGTAAATCTCTTGAGGAAAAAGCGAGTTTTCCTTTATGTTATAGTAGCATGTAATTGCCGTCGTGTAAAAAGCGTTGTTGATTGACAAAACTGTTTGACACATCTGTGTCATTTTCCCTGTTTGGAAGTTAAGCTTTGGTAGAAATAATTTTTTTTTAAGCGGATTATTTGACAAGTATACTACCTCAGGTACTTTTGAGATTTACCTTTTGATCGAGGAATTGCTGGGAACCGCTAGTCCTGTAATGTCTTTTAAGTGTAACGCTTATCGTTTCGATGATGATTCGAAATTAAAATCGTCATCCAAAAGTGACTGCACTTTCGGAACTTTAAAGAATCTGTAAGAATATTATCAATATAAATCTGTACATGTCAGGAGGTGGTCTAATTGAACTAAACCTTTTTTATTTTGATACAGAGAACACTCAATTATCAGCAATAGAACGTTTAACTACTGAATTTAGTTATTAACTATTGCACTGTAAATAAAACATTTCCAGTCTTGTTTACTACAACAAACTTATCCAATTATAATCAAGGATAGAACTAATTGTCGCTTATTCAGCGTATAACATAATCAAAATCAGAAATCAAAATCAAGTTTTTTATTTCAAGTAGGCCGTTTTCCAGGCACTTTCAAAACGTTAAGGTGCCTCTAGATGCGCGGTTCCAAAGTGTCACTCTTATGGAGAAGAACCGGCAGGGCATAAGCTGTGTCATAAGCCGCAAAGAAGACCACACAAAGAAAAACAACGCTGGTTTATTATGTACTAGCTATTGCCCGTGACTTTGTCCGCGTAGTAAGTACACAAGTAAGGAATTCTTAAAACCCGATTCGTTTTAGAACCCACGTAAAGTCGCGGACAAACGTACGTACATACAAACCGGTCAAACTCGGAACCTCCTTTTTTGAAGTCGCTTAAAAAGGAAAATTAATTGCCATACTAATTAAATTAAAATCCATTATTATCATACAGCAATAGTACAGATACACACGGTTAACACATCAGATATCACTGATAGTGTTATCAGCGTGTTACGCCTGCTATCGAATGTTCTAAAAATTATTGATGCGTTATCGATGCGTTATCGCTGTTTCTTAATTGTTACTACACTGTAGTTCATGGACGATAGTATTATATTCAAAATTATTATGGTTTTCGTACTAAAAATTTCGATTTCCGTTTAAAACACAACATTTCCTGGACTTGAGAACATCCTTTAGAGTTTGTATCGACCGCGACAGCTTAAAAAAAACATTTGACATGTCATATAATTTATTCTATTTGCAGAATAAACAATTTTATTTCTAAAACACGGATGCGTTAATATTTATTTAAAAACGTAACCACATTAAAAAAGTGGTTATGTGCCTTGGAATCGAACTCGAGACCTTTGACTTGGCAATCTTGCGATCTTACCACCAGGCTATCACAGCTTCAATTCAATGAACGCGCCATTACAGTACATATTAAAGAATATGAAAATAAATATTTATGTTATGTAGTACATATAGAATAACACCTTCCAATCACTTTTAGACAAGCCTATAATTAACTAACATAGCAATAACATAACGTGGTTTCACTTGCGTTCTTATAGTAATTAAGCAATTCTATAAAAATCTAGAAAAATGTGTACAATTTTAGCTCAATAAATAAATAAAAGCATAGAAATAAATGTCGCTTTTAATCAAATTAAAATGTCCTTGCTGATTTAAAATGTAATATTGAGATAGATATAAAAATAATAATATATTCTTTGACGTCAAAACGAATCCTTGTAAACACTTACTGATATTAATATTTCATTATTTTAAGTACAGCTGGTTGATTGGCCGTCTTGACATATGCAAAGGTGCAAGTTCAAATCCGGCGCCATTAAGATCATCTATTTTATCGCGGAAAAAATCGCTCGCATTAGTCTTAGAGTCTTTGTATTATGGCAATACTTATTAATTTTATATATTATATAATTATGATAAAAAATCATAATTTGTTTCAAATGCGGGAAGAATAAAGTTTAAAAATTATCGCTTACTCTTCCTTAACACAGTCGGATAAAGTAGCGTATGTGTTAATCTAAAGTGCCAACTTCTTAATACCAAATCTCTTCAAAATCGGTCTAGCCGTTTCACAAAGAGGTAACAAGCAAGCACGCGTATAAACACTCATTATTTATTTAAAAAATAGTATTGAATTACAACATTTCATAAAAATATTGAAATTTACTATATGAAGGTTGCAATACTTGCAACATAATGCTAAAGGTATCCTGTTATAGAAAGTGGGTAACTTTTAAAATAACAATAAAAAAGTGGTTCAATGACAAAGAATCTAATTAAGAAATAAAAAATACATGACTCATTACATAATTATAATAATATACAACATATGACAGTATTATTATAATATTATTTAGTATGTTTATTGTGTTAAATTATAATAAATAAATAATTTAACTAATGGTAAGTCCATTAGTTAAATTATTTATTCGTGTATTCGGTATGTTGAGATATAAAAATCATATTCGAATATATTAATATTTTAGTAATATGATACACGGCCATAAATAATTTTATAATTAAAACATAACATATTTTATGAAACAAATTATTGAATAAATAAATCTTTTTATGCGTTTTATTAGTTTTAACGATCTGTTAATGTATTTCTTTTATAAATTATTCAATAAAAATATGAGTTATGGAAGTGAGGTGTTAATTGTTTTAGGATTTGATAAATTATTTTGGAATTTAAATATAAAAAATACTTAATGTTTTTTATACGTTGTCTAAAAACTTAATAGAAAAAGTATCACACTTGAAGAAAATGCGCCTTGGTTTCTTTTTGTACTTATAAAAGTTTTAAAATTAAAAAAAAACATATTATCAAGGACAATAATTTTCTTTGAACTAACACAAAATTCTTTAAAAGAATTTACTTCAGCTTCAATAAAACACTATTAGTTTACAAACCGTATCTCAACCCATAACCCACAATCGTCGGGTCTCTATGACCATATGTCAGCGGTTAGGGGGTCAACCCTCGCGTGATTTTTCTTCCCACCCTCGGTTCCCATGTGAACGCGTGCCACGTTTTGACTTTAAGGGTGTTAGAATAAAGAGATGGGTCCAAATGACCGAAGAGGGGTTAGATTTCAATTAGGGTTGGTTTAAAGATGTGATCACTTTTAAACGCTTATGGTACAAGTTGAGTTGAATATTGGTGTATTTGAGTTGTTCTGTGTTGAAATAGGCTATGGTTAAATGTTATTTTTTAAGGTTTCTTACAAAAACGGTAAACCGAATACTTTTTTTTTAGAATGTTATTAGTTTTTTTAGTGCCAAGAAAATATTTACTTAAATATTAATGTAAGAATTTACTTGCGTGGAATTTATCCACGCGGAATGTTATATTCTATTTAAAACATAAAAGTATCAATAATAAATACTTCACTACATAATAATGAAACATTAGAACAGCGTAACTCAATAAATACTGATATATAAGGAAAAGGTTTAGTTCTAAGCAAGCACAGTTATTTTTCATAATTATTAATAGTCTGTCACACAGTATCATAAGGTGACCGTTAACACGTATTTCCCTGAAGGCAATAGTTAAAACAGATGATTAATTACTTCATTATTACGTAACTATTAGATTAGCGGATTATTGAAAACTTATTTGTTAGGCTTTAGACAGACGGACTGCATTTCAACTGCAATCCAACTGCAAATTTTTCAGTTCGAATGCAGTTGACACGACTGCAAACCAACCGTTATAGCAACCGTCACACGACTGCACGCCGACTGCAATTGGATCCTACTGTTGGTTTGCAGTTCTGTTGCAGTCCGCCTGTCTAGAGCTTTAGATGAGTGTAAGTCTTAGGTGTTGTAAGGAATACGATATGCCCTGTACTACCAACATTTTTGCTACTATTTTTCTCATTAGCTCTTTTGTTATAAAATAAGATTTCAAAATTAATAATAATTTATATTGTGATATCTGAAAAAAACAATGAACTGGAGAACGAACGGAGAGGCCTATGTCCAGCAGAGGAGAGCTGAGATGATGATGATGATAATCGAAAAAAAAGGAAAAATACTAAACACATAAGTATTTAAGTTCCTTTTACGATTCAAGGAAATAGATCGTAATATAATTTTTCAAGTCAATCTTTCCTATTTACAATATGTATTATCATCTTCAGATCATATACACCAGCCACCCTGCGAAGAAACCTTCACTAGTTGTCGCTAAACTGTATCCTGGTCGAATTGCATTCTCATTGATAATATAATTTGGTTGATGGATACCAAGAAATTATAATTATATCACTTGAAATAATCACTCAGATGACTCTGATAGTGAAATACATTTTCATAGTTCATTTTGTGATAATTTCCTAAAATCAAGAAGTATTATTGTTTCTCTCCTTTATTAAAACCCCACGCATGGAAAGGAGATGGCGCTATACTTCGCATAATATGCCATCTTACTTCCACATTTACAAACAGTGACAGTGACTAACAGTGACCGAGAGACTAAATCCATTGTTATAATGGCCTTGTATCCCTTGCTGGGATACAAACTTCAAAATCTTTGCCATAGCTCATTTGAAAAATCTCTATCATTATATTGTACACTTGCAGAGTGAGAAAAGGACAGCAATACACAAAAACTTACTTTAAAATAAGTTGACTGGCCTGTTGGTCTAGTGGTTAGTAGCCCTGACTGCTATACCGGAGGTCGTGGGTTCGATTCCCAGACAGGACAAATGTTTGTGAGATGAGCACGATAATTTGTTCTGTATCTGGGTGTGTAGTTTATCTACGTTATGTAAGTATTTAAAAATATATAAGTATGTTTATCATTTATCTAGTACTTATAACACAAGCTTTGCTTAGTTTGAGACTAGATGGCGTTGTGTGAAAGTTGTGAAAAAAAATGACACTAGTTTTCACGCTGTTTCACATACGTCGTTGGGATGGTAATTTTAATCCGATTTAATCTGTTAGCTTTAAGTTTTAATTGATCTTTTTCTAATCTGTATTTTTACAGATTAGGAAAGATACTCGTACCTACAGATAGCAAAACAAGAATAGTAAATGTTTTTCAGAGGGTAAAATGAAATACCTCGATGAACTTAAAAAATAAACTTCCGAATAGAAATAAAGAAAGTACTTTAAAGGTTTGATTCTCACGTAGGACAAGCATTTATGTAGTAAACGAATGCTTGTCCTGAGACTAGGTGTTTTTGTGCATGTGACTTGAATGTTTGTGAAACCTTCCGCGAGACGAGGATTAAATTCTTTAATGCAGAAGAAAAAGTAAAAACAATATTTTCTGATAGTCTTCTGTTCCAAAATAAAAATCTAACATAGTGAAAATCCGTTTATAATCATGTAAAAATAAATTCCACAAATTAATCTAGATAAAAATTAAGCAAGCGTCTGATATTTTTTTATCGATGAAGGATTAAAATCGCTAGGCCATTCGATATCGATAGCGATCTATCGATAACATGTCGATATAAACGCACACTAATGAAGCCTAGATAGGCTACCGGCTATGTACACCTGACGAACAAATTGGATTATGAATATATTCAAAAACATGTCGTAAAAATGTTTTGAGATAAGGAGAGTATTTTATTGTTTAATAATTTACAACATTATACGCTTTGATTGCGTAGGTACTGATCCGAAACCTGATATTTCTTTAAGGATTATTTAAATACGCGTTAATTGATTCTCGTTCTCGTAAGCAAAAGATATTGTCTGAAACAATTGTCTCTTATGTATTATATTAACAATGAGTATTTATTTTTATCTTAGTTTCCCTATTTCGAATTGCATTTGATGAATCCCAATCTCAAAATCAAATCCAATAGCTTATGTTTTTAGCAAACTTATGAACTATTTTAATACGGCGCGTTTGTTTCACGCACGTATCAAATAGATGTTAGCAAGCTCAGAGAGATTTATAAAAGCTTCTTCTTCTGTCAAGGGTTTCTGTGGCCCTGGTACACAAAGAGCAAATAAACCTGGCTCTTAACCAGTAGAAGTCTGCCTCTCAACTGCTCAACTCATAGCGAGACTCATATGATGATTCGCAAACCTGAAAAAAAGAGGCATGGCATTTATAGGCACGTTAAGTGGTATTCAAAGGCTGTTCATAAGTGCTGCAACATTAATAATTTTAGATAAAAATATTTAGTGTCTGCTAATCGCATCATAAAACAAGATTACCGCTGATTTTAAACAGGAAGTTATTTGTGACGCATGTATGACTAGTATTTTATTCAAATTTTTATTTTGATCACATTTTGACGTAAAAATATCTCTGTTTTTTTTTTCTATCTACTTAGCCGTTTTGAATACATCTTCCATCGCTCGCCGTTTCAAAGCTTGTGTGTCGTAAAGTTAAATTACGGAGAAAATGAAAAAAGGTTATTTCCGATATAATTTTGGTTCTAATATTCCAACTTTAGAACATTCGGAAGGAAAATTTCTTGCTTTACAGTTCCGACATATCCGCGACAGTTCCTCATATTATAATTATTAAATTACTTTTTTTAGCCCACTGTATCCTACTGCCAGGCAAAAGCCTCCCCCAAATATTACCATTTTCTTTCAAATTATTTTTTCAATAAAAATAACAGATCTTTCACATATCTTTTTTAATAAGGACGTAAATTACTGAAAGTCGTTCTTTCGCGATGGACTCCTAAACTGATTCACCCACTTTAATCAAATTTTCCATCGAGTGCAGTTTGATCAAACTTGAAAGATAAACTAAAAATAAGCTTCTTTCTTTTGTCTAAATTGTGGTATTGCCTTTTGGATCGTCAGGGGCGTTGCTAATAAAAAAAAAACATGTTAATAAATTTTCATACCTAACTATCAAGTAAAGTCAGTATGTCGTGTAAGTGTACTCTTAGTAAACACACAACATCCATGTAATTTGATCTATATCTGGCCGAGTAATCGCATGAGCCCGGTTTTATCGATAACTGCTTGATCGATCATTTTCAGATACACATTAAGATAACGATTTTTATCGATATAGAAAGATTTATAATTTTTGAGTTCATTACATCGAATAGGATAGCTTGTTCTATTATATTTTTTTAATGGATAAATTGTTGGATGGGAATAAAGAATGTTGATTTTTTTGGGGTGCATGCAAGGTAGTCGTGAATCAAATAGTTTTTGTGGTCAGAAGCAGCTCTGAGATATTATCGAGAAAGTTAACAGAATTTCTTTGTCTAAAATACGAATAGTATCTGTTTCTTTATGATATAATAATAAGTTCGGTCGAATAATTAAGATATAATTATTTTATTAAATCCGGAAATCCTTGCTTTTTTTTTAAAAGGTTCTGCCAAGATCCTTAGTGTGGGAGTGAAATAGCACTATATAACGTAGAGTTACATCTCGCTTCTAAATTTCACAGTCTCACTTCATGTGTTGCTGGTTGTGGCTGGCACATCTCCATCCCACGTCTTTTAAACATGTGTTTAAGATACGTGTGTAATGCACATAAATCGCATTCGAATGATAAAATCAAACTGTTTATCAATCCAGGGGCTCATAAATTAGACTTATCTATTTTAGCGATCGAACAAGATCAGGTAAGATAGTTTAATTGAGATTGCATGATGTTGCGAAGAGGATAAAAACAAAAGAAAAACATATTTTTGTTTATTGCCTTCTTTATTTAGAAAAAGGTTTTATTTGACTGCGTTTTGCATTTTAATTCTGTTTACACCTAGCGTTACCATAATAAGTTAGATCTGTTATTGAATATACATTTTTTTTCTCTCTAGCCCACTGTGTTCTATGCTGGGCAAAGGCCTCCCCCAAATCCTTCCACCACTCTCTATTCTGGGCTGCATGGAACCAGCCTGCGCGGTAAGCGTTAAGGTCGTCTCGCCACCGCTTCCTAGGTCGCCCACGACGACGCCGTCCATCCGTTGGCTCCCATAGTGTGGTGGCCCAACGATCGCTTTTTTTTTAATATACTTACCATACAATAATAATGCTTAGCTAAATATAAGGTCTATTTGCCTCTATATTCCTCTTGAAAACAACGAAGATAGACTGATATCTTGCTGTGCCGTGCTGTTCTTTCTGGAAAACAGCAAAAACTTTGACTAAATTTTCTAAATCATTTACTCAATACCAACCAACATGAATTTAAGAATTAGCACAACAAAATCACAGTGTAAACCGATCAACATGTAATACAAACTACTATATTTCATACTGTCGGTGACATGGTGATAACAGCGTGATGATAAAGAACGTTTATCGAGACATCGCTACCGATGTTATGATATGAAACTACAATATTTTCTTGATAAATACCGAGTATATGGAACAGTAACTACACATGTATTTTTATCGTATTGAATTAATAGAAATGTGAAGATTGCATGCTATCTGATAGCGATCTGTTGATTATGTGACTATATTTGTTGCGTTTTGCCGTTGTAGAGGATAATGATTTATTAATATAATATCAAAAGAGAATGCATTCTTTAATGGGTGTCTTTGTGCATGTGACTTATGTTTGTAAAACCACAAGCATGAAGCTCTTTAATGCGAGAGTCGTTTTTTCTTATACAAATGATGAATTAATATCTCTGATTATCCCCTGATTTTGAGGTGGATACACTGGACCATGGTGTAGAGGTTGCATTTCGCCGAGCGTTTTGTTGACCGAATCATTTAAATAAAATACATAAAACTGACAAGCCAATGTCACGTCACATGTCAAAAACATTTTCAATACTATTTAACATTGTCATAGGCCTTTTTAAACAATTGTAAAACATAAATTCAAACAAGTATATTATATCTCGTTGCCGGGCTGTCTCGCCGTTTCAAGTGATGTACGTTCGTCTACGTAGGGGTGTATAGCACGTTATTTTAACAGCTCTGGCCCATCCTTGGAATCATTGAGGCCTGAACATTTCCATTAATAAAGCGAATAAGACATCCACTAGTCGCCAGCACTAGAAAAACCCAGTTTAATCATAACTAAATACGTATTAAATTTATTTAAAACTACTTTTCATTGCAACTTCAAAAGCAAATGTAACTTCAAAAAATACATACTTATTTATCTTAAAGAATAATTCTCACACAAATCTTTACGAACAGAAATAAGCTAACAAAATTCGCAAGGCAGCCATTTTAACACGTCTGGTATTAGCTAACGGGTTGAGGTTATCTCATGACGTTCCCATACCCGTTAATTTAAAAGTCAAAGTGAAATAAGATGATCAGGATTAGATTTCAACATGGGCTAATATTCGTGCTTTATCACTGAATAATGGTGGCCGGGATGGGGCCGAGATAAATACGTACTCACGTCGAGACTGTGATTGGCTATCGGCGATAGCAATGTGCATCTCAGCTCGTTGATAATTAGTTGGGTAAATAGATATTGGAGGAGTTTGAAATGTTTTTCAATGAGGTTTTATTCGAATGTGATTTTAAAAGCTGGTTTTAAAGAGCAGGGCAAGGAAATAACCTCAAACGCTATGGAATTGTCATGTTTCGTTACGTTTCTCGTGGATTCCCCAGGGTATCGTTCTGGGTCCATTATCAGAACAGCTTACAAGGACGGTTACATTGTGTGTATCAACAGTCTTTATAAGTATACAAAGTGTCATCATCACAACCGGATAGTAATACAGAATGATTATGTAAATCTTAATTAACTTATCAGGTTACATTATCTCATTATTAAATAACTACAGAATCCGTCATCTCATACTTCCAAAAAGAATCAAATTTCATCAGATTATTACCGAAAATTTGCGGTTCGTTTCCAATATCTTATCATTGTTGTAATAAATGGCAAAATATTATCACTATTGAGAAATGATCAGTGTCATCATTGTGAACAAGATAACTATGAATTGATGCTAAATTTAATTAGAAAACTGATAAACAATTTATCGAAATCTGACCATGTTTTATAGTTATTGATATTAATCAGCACTTTGTCATTGAGTCGAAACATGAGTAATAATATAAAAATAATTATTACGAACCTATGAGGTCATGTTGTAACGAAGAGTAAAAATAATAAAAAACAAAGGACTTTGAAAATTTTGATCAAGCATTCAAATGTAAAACAATTTTGTGTCACATGTTACTTCTTTTTAATATCCGTAGGAGCCTATACAATAGTAAAACAAAGAATATCAACAGATGTAAATCATTGTACAGTCAACCGAATCTTTATCCTGCGTGCGGGGTAAAATTCAGCCATTGCGTCACAGGAGCGTCAACAAGACTCTTTGGTAGATCCTCATAAGGGAGTGCATTAACACCCCAATGCACACAGCCATCTCACACAGTTGAAAACCATGATGAAAGATAATGTTTATCAGACTTCTCATTTGCATTTGAACTCTGTTTACAGTACCCGGGGCCCAGTGGGAGCCCCAACACTATCAATAAAATCGAGAAATCAAGAAAAGGTCGTCCAATAATTAACTTTCCTTCGATAATCATAGCGATATATGGCATGCGTTCATCACGCGCCACCTGTCTCCCTCTCTCCAACTGAATTTATTCTTCATCTCCCTCTAGCTTATCTGTTAGCTACGAAATTAAAAAAATAAAATAATGAGTGGTATCGTTATCGCTGTGGTACTATCGGCCAGCATCCGCAACGTATCGCTATTGATAACGTACCATCTGTGTCAATGGTCGTTGATTTGTGTTCTATTTGTGATTACAGTCGTGTGTCGATGTACGCGTGTCAATAATCTCATTTGTTTAGGTAATTTGGGTTTGTGCTTTTATAATGATTGATGAAATTTTTAATGGCGGTTTTTTAATCAGAAAAACTTGAGATAATCGATACAATAATTAATAATTTGGCTCTACGTTTTTAGATAACTTAGCTAAATTTGACTCGTTTTTTGTGCTCTCTCTCTCACAAAAATGTTTTGAACAAAAAGCTAATTCAAATTATAAGAAGATTCTTCATCCATTTGTTAAATAACTTTGGTTACAGAAGGTTATGTTTTAACGTTATAGTAATTAACAGTCTTATTTCTTTGCAAACTTGTGAACTATTAAAAGGGACAAATTGATTTCCAATGACGTTGATTCCACCCATACCTCCTACGAATCCCGAAACCCATCCTACCAGATCCATAACTCATCTTCTTCGTACCATTCTTTCTCCGATTTAGATACAAAAATACTTCTAGAATAAAAAAGTCCGAACACAATCGACCCTTAACTGGCGTTTCTTAATCTTGCTCTGATAACTTTTGACCCGCGATAAACCTTTCCTATGATAATCAGATACGGGCTCACGTAACCAACTTATGACACACGAGATACATGATTATAGTCACGTGGGCTGTTAGAGATGAACAGACGGACAGACATGCAGGATCAGTGGAATCCTGTATGTCTGAATACCTTGTAAAGCAAGACTGTTGCAATAGGGTGTTTAAGTAATCTAGTCTAATTAGTGAGTCAGGTAAAAAATACGATGATAAAACGAATAGATGGCGAATGTATGG
Organism: Trichoplusia ni; assembly: GCF_003590095.1. Classification (NCBI taxonomy): domain Eukaryota; kingdom Metazoa; phylum Arthropoda; class Insecta; order Lepidoptera; family Noctuidae; genus Trichoplusia; species Trichoplusia ni. The sequence continues at coordinate 157,531 of NC_039492.1, forward strand.
AATTGGTGGTTAGTGACGTCACTTGTCGGTAAATAGGGTACTGGTAAGTGACGCCACACGAGGTTCGACATGTTTAGCATTCTGTGTCATTTTTTTTTTGTTAACGGGATTAAATAAGTTCCTTTAGCATCAATATTTTGGAAATATCCACGATACATTTTGCTATAAATAAGGTTTTCTGCACAATGTTTGGGCAAGACGGTGCAGTACTGTTTAGAGCAGTGTCTCATATTCACACCTGCGTATGTATTTACCTACTTTAGGATGTGATGGATTACCAGCCTCCTTAATCACAATATCAAAGTAGTGTCTTAGGCATTTGAAAAGCTTGTGATGTGACTCTTTTGGATAGTTTTAGTAAACAATCACGATAATTGACAACTGATAAACATATTTTTTTCCTTAATTAGCTCTTTAGTAAGTGCAAACGCACTGAAATATTACAAATCATGTTAAATAGATTTGTTGTTGATATTAGTCACAACAGACGCCCAGCATGATAGACGTATCTATACAATATGTATATATGATGAGTACATAGATATCGATTACTTTATGATATTAAAAAAGGGAACTGACAGTATTCTACCAATTTCCTCAACTCCAAATTGAAAGGGACTTTCTTCTTTTGTTTTCGGCTACTATAGAAATGGAGAATTTACACCTGGTTTGTGCAGGCGCACGGGCGTCTCCAAAATGAAGACAAAAGCCGGAACGACAAGGATGTCGTCATCAGCATCATAAGCAGGGACATACAATCAGAAATATAGAAAAGGCTCTAAATAATGGTAGAATGGAATGTCCTACACTGCTCGAGAAAGGATGGGAAAGGACGAGTGACTAGTTCGGAAAGAACAAACAATATAACATGGTTGCTGAATGGAAATATAGCTATAAATATACGTCACGCCGTCTTACTTCTTCCAAACCTTAACAAAATGGCGTGATTTAATAATAAAACAAATGTATTTTATGTTACCGTTATTACATCATGTTTACCAATGTGTTGAGTTACGTTTGTGATAATATTCTGCCTGTACTCTCGAGTTTGCACGGGCGGTGATAAGTGACGTGTACCGGGTTCGGTGTCTGACCCTATGTATTGATGAGTTTTTGGTTCTTTTTTATGTTTTTTTCTTGTTATTTGTCTTGTGAAGGAAGCATATTAAAGATAGGGTATAGAGTTTAGAGAAAGTAAGGTGTAACATTTAATAAACACCGAGCTTTTCTTCAAAATTGATCTCTTATGCTTTTAAAATCTATACTCTATACTAATATATAAAGCTGAAGACTTTGTTTGTTTGTTTGAACTCGCTAATCTCAGGAACTATTAATCCAAATTGAAAAAATCTATTTGTGTTGAATAGACCATTCATCGAGGAAGGCTTCAGGCTAAAACCATCACGCTGCGACTAATAGGAGCGAAGATACAATGGAAAATGTGAAAAAAACAGGGCAGGTATAAATCATAACTTATATCTTCTACCCACGGGGACGAAGTCACGGGCAACAGCAAGTAAATAATAAATTTTAAATTTCTTCGAACTAAACAACTTCTAAACTACCAAAGTCAAAGTATCTTTATTAAGTTGATTGAGTCGGTTGCAGGTGTTAAATAATAATAATATACAGTACTACAATCAGCCTATGATGACCAACTTTAGGTTTTAAACAGTTTATGAATATGACAACACACGTCCTTTTGGCGCTGTCGATATCGAATAAAAAAGGGTTATAATCAAACTTTAAATGACAGTTTAAACTAATATTTACCAGGCAAAAAATTCGCATGAAAATATATTATTAAGACGTAAATTTCTCACTGCTATCAAGAGGCGATACAGACTCCAATCAATATATTTAGAACTAAGAAAACATCGTAATAAGTTCTGTAGATTCGATACCGGCTAATCTTATCAGCAAACAGCGTCCGCCATTAAGACTATCGTGCTATCTCGCTTATCTCAACAGATGAGACACAAATCATCGTTATATGACGTCATTAAATTTGTATTTAATTATTTTAATTAAATTGCGATCAATTGAGTGCTTATGGAAAATTACGGCAATTTTTTTGTTTGTTGTTTTAAAGTTGAACTTATAACATAGGCTAAAGTTAATTAGGAAAATGAGTGTTTTATGATTATGAAATTGTTAAACTTTTCTTTTATCTGACTGCTACTGATACTCACTCAGAACGTGTCTCCAAAACTCAGTGGCATTGTCTTTTAATTTTGATGTTTGATAATTGTCTTCAAACTGTCTAACAAATAAGGTATTTTGTTGCATAGCAATCTGATATTAAAGTATGAGTGTTGAGTATGAGTGTTGAGTATGAGTGTTGAGTATGAGTGCAGATGTGAAAGGAGACATAGCTCTACTCTCACAACGTCACATTTTTTATAAACCTACTCCGACCTCTAAGGCATTTAATCCTTAGGTACCTATATTGTGTGGAAGTGTTCAGAAACATTCATATCACATGCCAAATCATACATCAAATAGACACCCAGACTTAGAAAAATCATTCGTGGATCACACAGGGTCCTAAGCGGGGATCGAACCTGCGACATGTCATGGTGACTTCTACCACTCGTCTATCCGTGCAGTTGAAGATACTTAAAAAGGTATATTCCGATACGACAGAATTACACCCGGATTTTAATTACTTAACTTAATACGTAAATAATTTTAAACGATAATGCGATACGTTATATGTTTAACGAATGCACAAGGCTCACATCACAGCTTGCTTTGTCTCAGATACCAACGCCGAGATAAGACACGTTTACTTAATTTGTGTGCAAACGAACAAAAAGAACGTACTTGTAATATAGGTGCAGTAATTATTAGGACATAACGTTAGTCAATCAAGCATTGATATAGTAAGTTATGAAAATCTGTTTACAAAAGGTGACATAGTCATCGATTCAAAAAGTACAAAAATTATAAGTGAGACTTGCATCTTTGTAGGTTTCGTACACATAGGCTAAAGAAATACAAATTTTATACCAATCAAATGTATGACCCTAGCAGCCGTCGTTTAACCATGGTTTGTAGTTTAAGTGGCAAGTTTTTTGTTTTTAAAAAAATATTTTGGAAAAAATTGTTAGGTAAAGGCCCATTCCTACTAACAAACCTGTAAACAATTTCTTCAGGCCATCACTCAATCCGGGTCCCAATTCTGCTATTTACAATGGCCGATAAATTTGGCACTATTCGTATTATTCTAAGCCTTATTCCAACAAAATAATTAGAAATTTTGTATGGGGTGGAATACTCTCGGGCAATACGGTGATTTTAAATTATTTTATTGACAAAATGCTTAAGAGAATGAAATAGTTTAAAATTTAAACCAACTGTCATTCATTCATCAGCCATTGTAAAATAGCAGAATCGGGCCCCGGTCTTTGTCTTCTTCTGTCCAGTTATTATGGTCTGCAGTGTATACATTTCATTTCGCCATCTCATGTCAATTTAAAATGTAATTTATTTTTAATAACTCAACCCAACAGTGTTGCAATCGGATGCGGATAGCGGCCAGTATCACTGTGATCCTGTTATTTTGATGTTAAACCTTATCTCTCGCAATGATAAGGTATTGAAACAGAATGTAACTGTATACTAAAGGGCAAAGGTCTCTTCTTTTATACTGTGATGGATACTTTGTAACAGCTGTTCGAGTCCAGACGAGAGTATTTTTTTTAAGTCACGTGACAAAAAAATGCGTTGAGGGATTCGATCACCATTAACACTTCTAAAAACGTTACTTGTATACGGACACCAGTCAAAACGTACTTTATCAAATTCTAAAGCTGTTCAGAAATTTGTCAAAATATACAAATAATGTTTTACGACCAATTTAACTGTTACCGAGGAATTTCGGTTATTTTTTTACACATGACGGTCAAGATGACTTAGCTTATACTACATTAGACTTTTCAACAAAATCCGTTTACTAATACTTCAAATACATCAACGAACCTCCCGTCACGGTAGTGGAGTCGATTATTAACAAACATAAATTAACTAAAGTTAATGTTCAACTTTATGGGCATGCGCTTTAGAGAGTACCCAATAGCGGAGACGATACGAGAAATATGAACGGGGAATTTGAACGGTAAGGAAAACCTTTTATACAGTGCCGTATTATCCATAATACGATATCGATATCGATAAATTATCCATATCCCACTATGACCAGGGGCCCACCACGCCCGATAAAAAAAAAAGTGAAACCACGGTAGAAGCCCACATTATTGACACTAAAAGAGTGACAGTGCCTGTCTTAATAACTGTGGCCAAAGTAGGCATCAAAAAAAAAGCTCTATAAATTTTTCACTGAATGAAAATAGCTTGAACCAAGGGGGCCCCCACTCCTTTGTTGCCTCGAGGCCTCGGGGCCCCTGGGCCCCTAGATCCGGCCCTGCTTTTATAAAGTAGATCCTAGCTCTAGACAGTATTACCTTTGTTAATTCACCGTCATCGGAACGAAATGGAAAACTTTGAATAACCCCCTGCTAGGCAAGCTTCCCTTTGTTTATGAAATCGTCCTCTGTTCTAATTCCAATGCATCCTATACCTGTTATCAGCCTGTTAACATGACAAGATTTTTATAAAATCGGATACCAAACTTCCGTGGAACTTGTAGTGCTAGCTTGTAAATTGTGCTTCTCCACACAGAAAAAGAAAGAAATTTAACATAAAAATTACAAAAGAGCTGCACAAAATCCATTCAAAAATGATTTTTCTCTTTTTAACGATCAGATTTTCCCGTAAAACAATGGGAAGCAACACAAAACCTCAACTTTCTGATGTTATCCGTCCCCTATTACCCGGCCGCGATTAAACAATAGCCATATAATCGAAAAAATAATTCGCTCAATTTGTCCAACCGGCTGACTGATGCCCGCCCAATTTATACTGCCAGATAGAGATGCCCTGATCGTTAACTACGCTCCCAACGTAATTAGTACTATTTGTTTTTGCCCGGTTATCTCGACTTCCATCGCCGTAAACAATAGGAAAGTTTGAATTTTGAAATAATTCGATTACGGAACGCGGTGATAGTGATTTGTTGGGTTAATTATTTTTGTTCTTTTTTTTCTGAGTATTTGGATACCTAGTTTGTGTAAAGAGTTTCGTTATCTTTTTAAGGATTAATAGGTTTAAAGTTGGGTTGGATTTAATTAAAGGTTATGTAAAGTAGCGGTGTTTCTTTTGTTTTATTTAGAAAGATTAGCTGACCTGTCCTAACATACTTTAATTATAGCATAGCTTCAGTAGTTCAATTTACTAGAGCGCTTATTTATTGGCCTCTGCATAATTGGTATACCTATATCTACGCGTTACGTGCTTAGATACTGAGGTACTTCCTCAATTCAACCAAAACAGTTCTTCATGAAAATTTATCCTTCATTGTCACTTTTCCATATATCAAAATGACCAGGAACTGAATACAACTTATATTTCTCCCAGCACCAACGTTGAACTGACAAATCAAAGTCATGTCACATGTCAAAGAGGTACTTTACTTCCATATATTTGAAGTCTTCCATTCATGATTACACTAATACGATGTAACATTGTCTGGTACTTCTGGACTATCGCAGTATTAAATTCAAAAGCCTTCAGTCCGTCTTCACGAGCCTCCAGGTGTTTGTCAAATCATTCGGGCCACCTGTAATCGCAGCGACAGCCGACCACCCGCGCGCTACCGAGAATAACACGTGTAGTGTTAGGTTACAGTCGCATAAATGATGTCTTATGATTTACTGAGGTTTGGGCGATGTAGAACCTTTTTGGTTTTAATTGTATGTGTGTGACAGGGGTAGGTGTTCTGGCAGAGAAGTTTCACCTGATCTTCTTGTAATTTTGCCGTTACTCGCTGCACGGATAGTCGAGTGGCGTTTGGTCTCTGTGTAGGACATGCGTTTATGTGATCCACGAATGCTTAAATTGTCTCAAGTTCGTGTCTTTCTGCGTGTAAATTGACTGTTTCTGACATAAGGATTAAATTCTACAGTGTGGGAGTAATTTGGAATAAAAAGAACAATTGTTTTTGTTCTATTATTATTTTACGGAAAATTTTCTGTGTTATGCGAGGAGGCCTATCACCAACTCGTAAAGTCTGTTGCAGATGTGGAAGAAAAAAACAGCAATAATCGGCACAAAGGTAGCAGTCTTGCTTTAAGGGATTGTGGTACAGCCAGATTTTGACCAAAGCACGTTTTAATTTCTTATGGAGCATGTATGAGAACATGCTCCATAAGAAATTCAAACGTAAATTTAAATTCTGTTCTAAGAAATTTACAATTACTATTTCACCCAACACAGTCACGTGACCAGCTCCACAACCGTCACTTCGCACCAGTAAATTTTGACTCGCAGAATTGATTGAATATAAATAAACCGAATGTGCAGTCCACGTCACCCTGTTGCAACAACTTCTACGTTTCTAAAGCTTAACACCTATCACTTGTCTCATCTCACACTGAGCAATTGTTCCTTATGATGAACTTCAATTGAAATTAAGCCCTAAGTTGGGAGGTAAAAGGTATGTTTTTGATTGAGGCCTGTTTCTCTCTCGACCTACGGCCCCACGATCCATTTCATCTCTTCGGAGCATAAACTACATTATAGGCGTCAATTGTTAACAACCTTTCGATTCTCGTGAACAGATTGTATCGATTACGTCGCTTATTTTCTCGCACTAGCGACTCGATTGTTTTATTCGATTCTCACCCCAAGGCTTAGATCATGCGTTCTTAAATTGCGATAGAACGCGTACAATTATTTTTGAAGTGCTCGCTGTGTTTTTTTTTTACTTTTAGTAAGCAAATTTCGACCTAAAATTGTTGTACTGGGTAAGTCGTTATTTGATTACATTTTGATAGCAATGCCATTGTGAAATTGTAGGTGGTACATTTGACTTTCCTAGTAACAGCAACAAACGGCTTGAAACGAATTAATTAAATAACAACAACCAATTAGTACAAAACCAAGTTTATTTATTTTAGTAACAAGCTTATCTCTTTATCTCTAACCTAAGTTAAATTATCGTCCATTCCTTTTATCAAAGCCCAAATATTCAAGCAAGAACAAATATTATTCTTTGATATAAATAAGTAAGCCAATCAACGTGGAATATTGTCTCTTCGATAGTCCCGTATAAACAGTACAACATTATTAAGAATCGATTGCTTATCCTGCAGCAAGCCATACATAACATTTTGAAGTTAGGATTTTGACACTTGCGTTCAATATCGATTTATCTCATATGACGGATGCTATTAGCTAAGTTCTTTCGTGATTTTGAAGCGTATGCTAATGTGATAAGGTTGGTTTTTATGTGTGGGTGAGTGGGCGTATTTTTTATGGGCTTATTGTTTAAGGACAGTGTTCGTTTGTTTTGACAGTCAGTGTTCGGTTACGGGTGACTACGATTATGCGATTGTGTGGAGCGTTTTAGATCGAGAGATAATGATGTGTACACACGGCTTTATAGTTAGTAAAGCCGGCTGGGTTTTATGACAGGAGATGTAATTGTAAATCCTTTTTTTTCTTTTTGTTAATGGTGACAACGTCAAACAATAGCGCAGATTATTAAAATATTTATTTAATTAATGTTCTTAGATTTTTCTTGTAAGTTATTGATCCAAATGTTAAATTAAAATTAAATACTATTCACAGTCACCGGCTATATTTATAAATTGCCCAAGAGACATACACATAAACAAAATCCCATATCAGCATTAGTTTAAACCAACATGTCTAAGCACCCGCGCACAAAATTCACCTTTAATACAAAAAAAGCTAAATTTAAATCTATCAATCCGTTCAAGGGCTATGATGCCTCAAACAGACAAACAAATCAAACTTAAAACACCACTTTTTTTCCTCACAGTTTAAAAAGGGCAAATATCAACTTGGCCAAAACCAAGAATACCACTAATACCAATTGCAATATGAACACATACCATCTAACTCACAAATCTCCCATCCCTATTACCAGTGTATCACGCAACTCGGGCACACATGGACGCGTCCGGCCGTGTTTTTGTGGCTGTTAATGGTTCGATCCACAGATAAGATAACGACACAATGTTTTACTTTAATTATATACGTGTTTGTGTTATACATCTATTAATGATTGTTATTACAGAGCTACTATGAGATTAGGGGTGCTGGTTTGGTTTTTAGATGACGTTCTCGTGGTTGTGTTGTGTTTTTGGGGTTTTCTGCTGGTTATTCAATTTTTGATTTTTTTTACTTCTTTGTGTCAGTTGAAGGCTGACACTACGTTTATAGCGTTATCTATTTAAGATTATTCATGGAATACCTTTCAATATCAGTTTTTAATGTTAACCCTTATTTTAGTTTAACAAATTTAGTAATAGAAACCATGTTGGTAACTATTGAGAACATTTATAAAGCGTCTGAGTTTTTGGTTATTCTTGTATATTTTTGATAGCTCAATAACTCTTTAACCATGTAAAACCTTTTTTATTATTATTATTTAATTCCAAAAGCTACAATATTTACCATAGTCGATAATACAAAACCGAATACCCAAATAAACAGCAATTAATCTACAGAAATACAGAATCGTGTTTAACAGTACCGGAGCGATGTGGACCCGATACGTTTGCCTTAATACGCGCCCACGCACTATTGTCTAAACGCAATGCGTACGCGCAGATAAAATCGTTTGTAGAACAACAGTGTGCACTGGCTTTATAAGGGCTGTACAGACGCGAGTATCGTGCGATAGGTGGAGTGGATTTATCTTCACGCTTATTCGGTGCGGTGTGGGCAGTATTGGGTAGAATTGGATATTGGAGTTTGCTTAATTTCTTCAGCCTTATTGGAGAAGTTGGTGTTGACTGGTTCATTAAGTTGTCTGAATATGTCTTCGAAGGTGAATTATTGGTACGGGTTGTTTTATTAATGGGTCTCTGGTGCTGTTTTGTTTTGTATTAAAGGCAAGATTTTCGGTGTGTATTCAGTAGACGTATCGATTTTAGTAGATTCATATTAAATTCTTGACTTTTTTTGCCACTTACTTAACCTATATTGTGAATCACTTCTTTTTGATATTCAAGGTCTGTCCCAACAAATTGGGCGTCATGCTAGAGGTATCTAATTTTGATAAATCATTTCACTATCTCTAGCTAAGGCCTATGTTTTGCCAGACTTAGCAAGTCTATTGTTCCTCTTGTTTTACTTTTCGTTCAAGCACCGTACCATGTCCCTAATTAGAACCGTCTATACAATACCTATTAAAACATAGCCGAAAGGCAGATGTTATCATAGTCATTATAACATAGTACGTACACGTATTTTACACGTCATTATTCGTCAAAATGGCTGCCAATTTGCCTTTACACGTCAATTTTGTACAAACACTTATTCAAACGTATTTCAAAATAAGTACCTAGTGTTGTCAAAAACCGATTTTAATCTTTTAAAATTATCGAGTAATCGACGTTACGCTGCGCTCGCGCCGGATGCCAGACCAAAGCTTTATGACGAGACAAACTAAAATAAACAATTACAATTTGACATTTTCATTCGTAATACAATGTAGTAAGGTTTATAATTTATTAAATAGCCTGCAATATTTATGTTTGTATGTCTTTGTGTGATAATAACAGTAACCTGTCATAGTGTGACATTTTCACAGATTATAATCGCGCTATTAAACGACTGTGCGATGGAATAGGCGATAGAAAGATGGTTCATTTAAATAGTGAACATGTTTTTTTATCTAATGGTTTAGTTTTTCTGTAACAATGTGTAACGTGGTGGTAACGGTTTCACTGACTCATTACTATTAGAAAACCAATTTGTAAAAAAAAACCAAACCTATTTAATTATATGTCTGACGAATCATTTGCGCGGTATATGTCAGAGTTTATTTAAAGAATAGCTAGCCTTAAAACTAGTAATCATAATTACTACGTAGTAAAGTAGCAGTGCTTTTGATTAGTCAATCGAAACGAAATTTAATAAAACTTAAACGCCATGCTAATTACAAATCGCGAAACCGTTAACGCCAAATCTCACATCTTCTCGCCATTGCTACACTATCGCCATCTATTGATAACGAAACTATTTAGTTGTAGTCCGCGACCAACAGAGGTCGCTGTTCTACATTGTAGATTTCCGTTTGGAATATTATCAATAGTAAAAGTATATAAGTATTTTGAGTTATTGTGATTGCTTATAAACACGTATTCTGTTTTATTCTCTAAGTTTCCCATTGTTCGAAGTTCGATCGATCAATTTGCGAACCGTTCGTATGATTTAAAGGCTGGCGAAGGGTCGTGCAGATTGACGATAGGACAGCTCACAGCTTATAATTAATTTTTGTATTTGTGCGCTTGTGTGAACTATAAAACTAATAAATGTTACTCGACGGTTTGAAAGCGAATGAGCTTTTGTTTGTTTTCGAATAGTTTATATTTCTGTCGGCGTGGGTATGTGGGGTAGATGGTTTATGTATTGTTTATAGAGGGCTCTGAAATAAATAATTTAAGATTAGACGTTTCATAGACCAAAAAGATTACATGATAAAAAAGGATTTATTCATGTCGTTTCAGTTTTTTTTTAATATGGATATCAGTTTAATGGAACGGGTCCAGAATTTTACTGAAAAATAAAGTCATAAACGTAAAAGCAATTATTTACCCAACGAGACCCCACAAAAGAATTAAAACCTCACAAACATGGCTCAATATGAAACTTAAACACTCAGACCAAGTGTTGGAATGCACAAAATAAGTAATAAGACAATTACCTGCTGGCAAATGTTACCGATACGAGCTCCACAATCGGCTCACCAGCACACAATCTCACCATCGGTAATTTGGTAATAAAATGAAAATACGTTCGCCTCTTATCTATAATCCACTCTATATAAATATCCTTCACTATATAAACATTCACGAAACTCTTCCGAAACGTCCCAACCAGCAGGAGGCCCCAATCAAATATGAACCTTTACGACCAAATTGAAACTTAACAGTCATTATCGAACGTTAAGTACTCGTCCGAAAGCAATAAGGATCAATATTGGATGATCATCAAATACCTGTTTTCCTTTCGCGAATGCGTTCCGATTTCGCGTGGCTGCAAATTTAATTTTCTTTAATAAGCTGCTTATGCTGGCGGTATTGGATAAGTTGCTTTATTAGTGGGGGGTAAGGTGGGTTTTCGAAGGTTTGCTTGCGTCGTGTTGGAAGGCATGTATCGCGATAGGGAGCATGTTTCATCGGTCCCGATGCAAGTGCAGATAGCAGCCCCGCCCATGCTTTTTTCGTGGTTTCTCCTAAGTAACAATGGGGTGATCTGCTAACTAAATAACGAGTGAGATACATCTCTCCGAGGCGATGTGCGAGAACAATGTTCGCTTTTATTTTCTTCTGATGGTGAGCCCTGTGATGGGATGCTTCGACGAAACGAAACGTGTTTTTATTTTATAGCGGTTTGTTTTAAATGATTGAAGGATGGCAGCGTGAGTGAGATTGTCGGGATATGTGCTATACTTGTGAATAAAAACATGCTGTATTTAAGAATACACGTTTTTTTCAGTGGGAATACTTTTTCGGAGAATACGTGCTGTAGATCTTCTCTAAAACTTCGGATCAATTACCTTTTCAAAACTTAAATATACTAATTGGCTCTTCTCTTAATCTAATTAGTCCGTCAGATAGATTTCCTAAAAATATCGGAAACATTATGTTTTCTTTCATGACGAAAACAAAAGATGATACGATACAGTTTTTATTTACTAACAAATGACGTCATCAGTCCTCTTCTATATCCCTTACTAACTTTGATGTCACTTATCTTTGTATTTATTATTTAAAGGAACGTTTCCATTTTTTTTAGAAATCTACCTTATAGTTTAATTTCATTTTAACACCAATTATTTAAAATCTATTTTCGATATCCTATCGACAAATACGTCATAGCTTAACTAATTTAGTGGTTTAACAGTCGGCTACACAAGAGTGACGTGACGTGAGTAAATCCTTTAAATAAACACTTCCTCATATTGTTATTTAAAAAGTAAAAAAATATTTTAGTTGTAATTGTTAACGTCATTGCCAATGGGATATCCTCATTTATGTCCCCAATTGGTTATTTGAATACCGGTTTGGGGGAATTACAGGTTAGATAATAATAACTATATTCATTGTTTTACTACGAAAGTATTGGTAGTACCAGGGATGATGTTTTTGCGGTTTGAATCATAATTATATTCAATTTTAATGTAAGGTTTCATGTAAAGTATTCCGGTATGTACTAGGTACTGCTGTCTTGGGAATAGTGAAACTGGTGTTAAATATGTTAGTTCTTAAAAAGAAAGGATATTGTTACCTACATATATTTGAAATGGGCGATGTTTTACAGACAAATTCAACGATAATTCTATTGGGCATGGTCTTATAGTCATTAAAGGGCCTATTATTAAAATTATTTCATGTAAAAATGTTTTTTTAAGTTAAGGATGTACCATTACGTATGTACGTATTTGCAAAAGAGCAGAGCCCCGATTCCGCTATTTACTTGTTGAAGAACTATTTCAAATTGAATTCAAATTGACACTATTCGTATTCTCAGCAGGTTGCCGACACAATAATTGAAAATACATTATATTAAAATGAGTGTTCCGCGATTCTAGTGGTTAAGAGAACACCGATGTAAAATGCAACTGGCTAGAAAACGAATGAGTTAGGTAATAATCATTTAAAGACTATTAAAAATAGTAGAATTGGGGCCTAGGAATGGATCCGGAAAACCCACATCTCAAAAAGACTCCCGGACACATCCTTTAAAGCAATCATGAGGAAACAACTACACGACATCGATATACGAGCAGTTATAATTTTCCGTTAAATTTGTCCTTTATTCGCCTTGTTTTTAATTAAGCTTGAGTTTTCCTTGTTTTATCGTTTGTTTGTTGAAGTCTATTGATTAGGACTTTTTGATTCACGGAACACGGTTAAAGGAAAACCGCGTCCGAGTTAATAAGTCGTGGACGGGTTAGGGGTCATTTTTATGAAACCAACTGATTCTTTAGCTGTTAGGTTTTAGTGTTATTGTTTAGTTTATACTGGGATGTGGGGATTTAATTCTATTCTTTCGGTCTGTACTCCTCATCACCTTGAACTTTTCCCAACTATATTGGGAGTTGTATGTCTACTTTATTAGTATATGGTTTCTGTTAGCCGTACATCGAGATACTTAAATGGAATTAGAGAAGGGTCTTGGGTCTTGTAATGGGAAAAAATATTTTCGCAATCGTATGGCGTGAAACTTTTCTAGGTTAAATCAAAACGCATAGGTACCTACTTTTAACTAAGGTATAAAGCGAATAACTATTTTTTTTTTAACATTTACTCCTGTGTAGTATTACAGCTGTTTCACATTCCAGACAATGATAATACAGAACGAACCTCCTTATGGTCAAATAATCACGGTTGTAGGTCCAATTAAAGAGCAATAAAACTTTATAACTTAACCTCATCGCAGGCAATATTGAAGATTAGTTAAAAATTCTAGTTTATCAATATGACAGTCATTTTGAATGGAATTTTGAGGTAATCTTAAAGCTCATTTACAACTTCTAAGGTGTTGTCAATGTAAGTGTTTTTCTACATCGGTTATGTGAAAGCTTTCGCCAGTTTAGTTTTAATGTTTAACGGTTAACTTTAACCACTTAACCAAAGTTCATGGTTACTATTCGTGGGAAGTTTTTTACTTACTTTTAAAATAGTAACTTATTACAACTTCTTTTGGCCTTGATATTATTAATAGGTCTTACTGATATTAAAACAGTTTGAAGCTTAATAAATCTTGTAAGATTTGCTAAACATTTTTTTGAATGCGCATTTCATTTAAACAGAAAAAGCCTTCTTACTTTGGGTATTAGAGGTCGTTATTTAACACCAAATTTTCTAGTATTACACTGACTAACTGAAAGATGACTTAAAAAGTTCTTTCACCAAGTCAAACCCCCTTAAAACACCAACAAATAATTTCAAAAGATTATAAAAGTGATGGTCAGTTCCTCTCGCGGTTCAGAGATGGCGCTAGTGCGGTTCCCGCCAAACGTGTCCGACATGTTGGTTGGTGGGAGGGGCCTATCTGCCCCCGCCTCTAGGCCTACTTCAAACTTGATTTTGTCTCATAACATAAAAATATCTAGTTTGTTTAGTTTTTTATTGATTACCAACCTTCTTGATTCGTACCTAGATTTCTGTTGTATGGATGTTTGTAGTACCGATTTCTGTTACTTTCTTAGCAACATAATTAATACTCTGACTAATAATGTATATATATTTTATTTTATTATGTGTTATTTTGGAAATTTTAGGTTGATTGTTTAAATTAATAACAAATAAGTGTGCAGTGATTTTTTGGTGTATTTACATAGCTGTCTTTTTTTCCAAGTTACTTGGTCACAACATTAATTATGATGAGAAAAGTAGACACGGAATAAAAACACTTTTAAATTAATTTAAAATCTGCCTGCGAAAATTTTAAATAGGGAAATGTAGGAACTTCTTTTTCTTACGGCTTTTAAACTCTTTTGTAGAACTTAAGAATTCTTCTAAAGTCCTGTCCTTTAAGAGGCTTATAAAGAGCTTTTTGTGTCACACCAAAAACTCCTAAAGTAAAACATATATATATAGAAAATACAAAAACGTCATTTTAAAATACCTAAAAAAAACTCATTAAAAATCCAAAATATCCCCCTCAAATCCACCCTTTGAAAATGACACCTATTTTCAAAAGCTCCAATACCATTTTTCACTTAAAACTGGTAATAAGCAAAGCTCTTTACCCGGCTGTACCCGGCTGTACCCGGCGTGTCAACAAACCGATCCGTTTACCATTGATCAATGGTGTTCGATGTTGTACAAACAAATTAGCGCAGCCATCGACTTGACAACACTTTTATTAAGAAATGAATCGAGACGGGAGCGTAGGGTTGGCAAGAGAGAGAAAATAGTTTAGGAATTTTATTTTTGAGTTTTTGTTCAGATTTCTTAACCTTTTTGTAACTATTATGTATTTGATATTGCTTGGAATTAGTCATCATGAGTAGTATAAAATAAATCCTTTGACGTCATTATGTCAATATTTGAAGATTGATATTTACTAACGGTACACTTTATAATATGAAAATACTATAAAAAAATCATGTTATAAACTGTTAAAATTTAACATTACTTTTGACACAACAGGAGGGTATATAAACATTTTTTCCATCGATCCATAACCGGGCTTTGACAGGAAATTATAAATGAAAATCCTCAAGTAATTTTTGACCAGCCCGTAACGTACAACACGTCATCTCCATTAAATTCTAATAACGAAAATTAAAACACAAATCCTTTAACAATACCTCCATATCACATACACTATACTTAATTCCCCATCACATTCAGATCTTAACAACGCTCCCACAAATGCCTGCCAACCCTAGCTCGCCTCGCGCCTGCCCGCGGCGTCGCATATAAATTAAGGATTTACACATAATGTTTCATTTTTCAAGTCTGGTAATGTCGTTCATTGACGCGACTGGACGGATCATTGATGTTCAATAAGATAGCGGTAATGAGTTTGCGCAGATTTTTATGGGCTTGGGAACTGTTGGGGTGAGTGTTGTGGTAGTAGGGATCGGCTGTTGTTTTCTATTTTGTTTCGTGATTGTGTGGTTCTCTAAATTATTTTGATATTTTTTTAGACATTTAGTTGTCATTGTTGTGTTTTTCTTTCGAATATAATTTTAGGTATTTACTTCGATACTATATTTATTGTTTTGAAAAATTATCCGCTTCCCAATAAAAGGAGAACATCAAAATGTTAATTTTTTACCCGCTTTCATATAAATTTAAAACGCTTTACTTTATAAAACGATGACTAAACAAAAACTCAGAAACTGACACAAAAGTTTAATGGCCGTCTCGAATACAATCTCAAAATATCATTAAGTTAACTGCTTAAAATTCGCGATGACGTTTCCCGCGCGATTTGTAAACATGACGTCACTTCCGGTGAGGCCGCGGCGGAAATTCGACCTCCCGTCTTCGAGAGGGGGGGAGGGGAACTGATCCTGTTATACCACGAGAGTTTGTTATGTATAGATGATATTTTGTTACTTTTTGTTAAAATTTTTGGATGAAATTGGCATAAGCACGTGATGAATTAGACGTTACAAATGTGTGGATAAGTTTTTGAGCATAACTCTTGTGAAAAGCTAAGCTTTGACGAAGGCGATTCTATTCGATGAGGACAGAGGAAAATTCTTCATTGCAGGATTTCTAATGTCATATTTAATTTATTTATAGCTCATAATTACTCCAGCACAACTGCTGCCCTAGATATAAATTTATTTTACTAAGTATTCATTTCATTTGAAAAAGTCTAATGTTACTCAGATTTGAGAACTTGTAAATATTTGAAGCTATTAGCAATAAGACTTCTATTTGCAGACTCCTAGTAAATCCATAAAAGCCTAACCACCACCTAAACATATCATAAATATCTTGATAAAAAATCACAAAGCCCCAAAACAAGAAATTTTCATTAATTTATATCTTAAAGAAATGTTTTGCTGCTCTACAAGAAAAAATATAATTAAGCTAATTGGAAAAAATGTCTAAAAGCCTTATAACTCACCGCTTAATGCGTTCGCCGTTTTGTAAATGTTTCTCTATCCCAGAAATAAAAATGTTGCAAATTAAAAGTGAATTTCTTTAACGACTGCGTAGATGATACGAAATGAGAATCCTCGTTTGTTTTTATTATTAAGATGCTGGGTTACCGGGATCCTGTAAAGGTATGAAGTAATATTAGACTTTTTTAGTCCGAGAATAAAAAATCTCGGTGTCAGGGTAAGAGAGTAAAAGTGGTAGAGAAATTCAGTTCTTTCCTATGCAAGTTGCTGTTTAGATTATATGTGTAATTGTTTGTGTAAATATTATTGAGAGTAACTTACAGTGGGTAACAAATTGAAAGAGAGGGAGCTACAAGCGAACTTTTCTGTAAAGTTGACCTTTATTTTGACAGTCGTTTTGTTTTGTCATATTTTAATAAAAAATGTTTTCTTTTTTTCAGGTAAGTGTGAAATTAACTTTTTTAATCGCCTTAAGTCGTAAGTATATCAAGTAACTATTTCCATAGCTGTTGTACGAAACTTATCAGGGTGACGTATGGTTACCAATCAGAATATCAGAGAACTTTAAAAAAATGATAAAATTCCTTAGAACCTGAGTCGTATGAAAAAAAGAGGAATTTCAGGTACATATCAAACAAGCAACTAAGTACTAACATCCTGCAAGCTTAAGTAAATCGGCAGCTAACACTCATATCATACAAAAATCAATCAGAAACACCAGAATATCGATGACATGCATGTCTCTATACCCCACAAACGCGCATAAACAGAAATTACCCCACTCCACACATCATTAAAAAAACCGTACAAACGTGAACAAAGTTTCTGTTGGCCACAATACGCGAGATAGCCCACTTCGAATGCTTAAGCCGCCGACGCAAGCTTAACTATTGTTCCAAAGCGACGTCGCCTGCACATAATGTGCCGCATTTGAATTGTCTGAGCAGATTAAAAAGTTTGCAATATGTGAGCTCTTTTGCGGTATTGATTTTGCATGTATTTGTTTGCTAAATGCGGTGGCTTTTGTTCTTTTTTGTGCGGATCTATAATCTATAGGTACTGAGTTTGATGATTTGGGGCTGAACTAAGTTGTTGGCTGGTATTTATCAAAAAGTTTAAAGTTTAAGGTGTTCAAAGACTTTACTGTATTTTTTTTCGGCTGTATAATAATGGGACTTAAATTGACTTATTTGAGTTTTCAAGTATTGTTTTTTTTAATACTATCTAATGATTGAAATTTGATCATAAGTACTATGTTGTAATTACTCATTGCCAGTCTCGTAAGCACTCTCCTAGTCGGTAGTGATGCCGATGAATATTTGATGCCTTATTTAAAATAAGGCAGCAGAAACGTTTTTGTTTAAAGTGTACATAGATTAAACAAATTATTTCTCATTAATAACATAATTATACTTTTTAATTTTAAATGACGAAGCTCTTCTTCGTTATTTAAAATGTAAGTCTTGAAAGCTTTTGCTAAAAAATCTAAATAACGATTAATTCAATTAAACACAATTAGTTGAACTTAATTTTGGAAGGAGAGAAATCACTGGTCCGTGACTACTGGTTTTTAAAACAAAACTGCATAACCATGTTATGTCCTAAATAACATTAACTGTTAAACAAAGCCTCCCAAAACAATCAAAACAAAATCCACCTGTCATGTTCGTTCATCATCCATCTGAGAGTCGTCCGAGCGTTCCGTTGCGTCTCGTCCTAACCTGTCCCATTTCATCCCGTTTCGTCCCGACCCGTCCCGTCCTGCCCCGTCTCGCCGAGGAAATTAACACTACACGCGTTCCGCATACGAATTGCGATGGTTGTGTGCTCACGCAAAAACTTGGAACGATTGGGATCAAAGTGAGTACGCATGGGGAAACAAACGATGGTGTTAGGTGTGGTGTTAATATGTTGAGAATGAAGTGGTGGAAGGATTTTATAGATGATACTTTGTTATAAATTTTAAGATGGAGGAAATTTTCTTGGGTGTTTGTGAATGAGATTTGCTTGGTATGCTTTACCGCTTGTGATTTTGCTTTGAGCAAAAACTTTAAGCTTTGAGCATATTCTTTGCTTTGTTTATAATTGGTTGACTGACTTAATAAACCTACTTACAGTTTGTGGTTTATAATATGTGGAACTTTTTTTATTAGAATAGTAAGACAAGGAGCTTTTGATCCGAAATATTTGTTTGTTAATCGATGACTGAATTTATTTTATTTATAAGTGTAACGAAGTAAATCAATGAAAAGAAAGTTATCTGCAAAACTACAGGTTCCAGTGGTATGCTAGCTGACAGCTAAGCTGTAGGTAACTTGTAAGCAAATATATTTACAGCCTTTCACGATTTGTTCAGTATGATTGTATAAGAAATATACCCAGACTCCCACTAACTTATCTAGTCCAAGTTTATTTCTCACGTACCGATAGCCAAAAGCTAACTTGCAAACAAAATAGTGTAAATTCGGAGCATTGAATTCAAGTAGTACAAAACAACTGCACGGTATCCGAGTCGCAGCGATAACGCAGCGATAACGTTGCGATAACGTGGCGATAACGCGGCGATCACGTTACGCTATCGTTGGAGTCACATTGTTCGATATCGTCGACGTGCACTTTCGCTAGATACGTAGGGGTGGCTCGTGGAGAAAAGTTCTTTTTTAAACTTTTGATGTTGGGTACTTTTATTGGGTCCAGAAATACAAGTGACCAGTAATTATTGGTAAGAAGGTTCCCATTTACCTTAATAAACCTTATCTTTAAAATTTACTTCAGATTTTTATATTCACTCGTCATATGTTAACGATTTTTTATATGTTTTTTAATTTCGTATGAAATTGCGTCTGGTATAGTTAAAAGATTGATGTCGGGATCAAAATGAAAGCTTACATTATCTAGTCATTGTAGAGCTTCAGATCTACTCAGTAGATACTTACCTTACGTTGTAAATGAGTTTAAAACTGTCTTAATAACATTTTAAAGCATAAGACACATTCTTCTATCTTCTGATTAAACTGAATAGGTGATCGTCATTTACTTTTCAATTTAGTAATTTAACGGTCCAAAATGCAAAGCCGAAATTGACAAAATACATATAGGGACAAAAAATAGATGCCAAGCGATAGAAAAAGATGAAAAGCGCCCAGCACTTATGATGATGATGTACAGGCTGCATTACGTGTGAAACATAACAATTAAACTCTAGACGTTAATACAAACAGCAGTGCCTTAACACAATGGAAAATAACCAAAGCTTCAATCCACTCCCTGGGGGTACAGCACAGCCCTACAAAGCGATGCAAGTTGCAGGCGATAGAGCATTGTCCTCGATAAACTTGTTATTGCTCTGATAAAAGGAAAGTCGCTATCGAAGAAGCTTATTTGTAAATACGCCACTTAATTAGTGATATAAAGGTGACATGCACTTATCAAGATGTTGTGGTTTTGTGTCATCACTGCCAGACGTTTTTAAGGTCTACTTGAAATTACTTATTGTTAATGTAATTTTTAATCGTTATTTTTATTAAAAACTTGCTCGTAATACGAGTAGATTATCCAAGTTTTAATGTATGACGGTTGCGATGCAATCACAACCATGAACATGGGTTTATGCAACCCCTCGCGACACAAGGATTAACGTCTTTAACTAGTGCGGGAAATGTTACAAAAATAAATACTGGCATTCTGAAGGCTAGGTTCATAATAATTAAATAATCAAAATAAAAGAAAATCAATGAAAAAGTTTTTATTTCAAACGGACCTCTTTTCACGCACTTTTAAAACGTTACCAAAGATTCCAAAATCAAAATAATAAAAAAGAAGGTTTTTGTTCAAGTAGCTGTCGCTTTTGAGGAACTTTTAAAACGTTCTATTCAAAATCAAAATTCATTTATTCAAATTAGGCTACTAAGTAGCACTTTTTGAAGGTCAGATTACATTGGACAGCTCCCAGTTTCGCCCACCCTTCACCGCTTCCTAAGTGCTTTTGCTGGCCGACAATGATTACTAAAAAAAAACAGTTTATATTTTATTTTAAGTAGGGCCGTTATTCACTCACATTTCTATACCCGTTCTATTAACCCTATTAATCTATATACGTTACTGCTGACATTGTCCGCCACATAGTAACAATGTTGCACATTCTTAAAGTAACTGAACAGCGATATGACGAACTGTTTTGACTCGTTCATTTTTATCAACAGTTAAGAAATGTCTGGGACTGATAGTAACGGAATTATATTCAGTGTGCTTGTTTGCGTGTGGTCTCAAATCATGCTATTTATAGATGGTAACACTGGTGTTGGTTGAAATATAAGTTTTTTTCCTTTCCTATCCTATCAGCTGTTTTTTGTCACCGTTAGGCATAGGTAAAGATGGATGCTGTAGTTTGCAGATGGAATCGATAACTACATCGAAACTTAAGAAATCAAGTTATCTTTTAAATAAAATTAACAAAATCTTTTATGCATAGAAATCTAACAACCCTACCAACTAAAAACTAATTTCATTTTTATTTTTTTAGGGAAACAAACAGATACTATATATAAACAATTACAGCCATAATAAACAACACTTAATCCAAAACAGTTTCCACACTGAATCTATGTTAAAAATCTATCCCCTACCCTACATACACAACAAGATACACATACACATACAAAACACATCAACAATCCTAAAAACGTTATCAAAATCCACGAAGAGGTTTATCAGAGATCTACAAAAGTTACATCGACTGGCACAAAATCGCCACAACCGGGAATCGAACGGGCAACAAAGGCGCCGACGCCTCCGCCCTTATATTTATTGCAAATTATGAAGCTTATCGGGAAATCTCCAGCACTCGATAATGGAGTTCATACGGACGTTGGAAATGTAAGGATACGACAGTCGTACCAAATATAATAATAGATTGTTCTTATTTTTAATGAATTAACTAAAGTACGGTCTACTGTGTCTTATAATTGAGTAAGGAATTAGCATTTTTACTGTATGGTGATTTTGAATGAGATTGTCCCATAGCCAATTTTGTTTTAACATCTAGCAATATCTAGTGGGTATGTTGGTTTTTTTTTTGGAAATAACGATAACAATCAATTTTCCTTAAAAGCAACTTAGCTTAACTAAACTTTTATGTGTAATAATGCCGTTCAACCGCTACTGAAAATTCCTTAAATCGATGCATTTTCTGATTAACAATCACAACAATACACTTCTCAAAATATTTTCAAACACGAAATGTCTTATCCATCATATTCTTTCGTGCGGGGCCACCTCAGAGCTATTGACAGAGGCAGCGTAACGTTGATACCGATAGATTTATTCGCCATTACACCGATCCACAGATAATTACCATTTTTATTCATCCTCTAACGACCTTGCTAAGTTCGGACTGTGTTTTGTTTTTCTGTTGGATTGCTGCACGGTTAGACGAGTGGTTGAGGTAACCACGATGAACCATACCACGAAGGTACCGTGTGATGAACCGCGACGTGTTATGGGTTTGATCCCTGAGTAAGACAAGTGTTTGTGTTGTGTGATCCAAGAATGCTTGTAATGAGTCTGGGTGCCTTTGTGCATGTGTCTTGAATGTTTGTGAAACTCCCCGCGAGACAGCTGAGACAAGGATTAAATTACTAACTGCGGTGTTCGCTTTTTTTTTTAATTTTAATAGTTTTTTTTTAATCACAAGTCGCCCCTAAACTTTAAAGCAGTTAGCCTTTGTCAATGTTAATTGTTCACATATATGACAAAATTAGTATCTAATATTGAAATTATCAATCTGGCGGAATCTGGGTGAAAACAAACCAACATCAAATAATTAAGGAAACGTCGTTTTAGCATGACTGTTCGAGAATAACTACAACTCTGTATCGATAATAACGGTACAACACTAAAATGTATGCAATCTACACATTGAACTAGAAATATCGACGTTAAACAACTTTGTAGTGTTGGGATCGACGTATCGATGTCTAGATGATGTCGATAAAATATAAATTTGCATTCAAAGATAAACGTTTAGTGCTCCGTATAGTGGGACATAGATTAAATTGACACAGAGTGGGTTTTTTAAAAAGGGATAAGGAGCAAAGATAATTACTTCGTAACCGCAATTTTCTAAAGGTAACAACTGCATTAGAGACATTTTTTTTAATAATTCTTACCTGGCAACACGTTTTTTATCTGAAAACGTGAAATATTTCGTGGCGGTAGACCTGTTTGCTAAGTGATACTTGTTGAGAAATATATCTTTCTGTGACAAGGATTAAGTCCCCAAAATTATTAAGTTGTATTCTATATTCTCCTCTTTGGTCAATTTTGTTTTAATAGCCCAACACACTATTTTCTTCTGAAACTAAAAGAATCTCAATACAACATAGCATGATTACAAACCGTCTACCGGGATGATCATCACCTTAACTTTTAATACATGGAAATGAAGCCTGTGCCCGGCAATGAGACATGGATTGACTGGAATTATTATATAAAATAAATTGTAATCACCATCATACTGAAATTAACTGACGTATAATCTAGTAAAACAGTAGCCGTGTGAAATTCCTGAACAAAATTCTCAAAGATGTGATGATAAACAAATATCGTGGTATCTACCATCTGTTTCAGCGCGCAGTGATAAGATACAGATAAGATATCATTCTATTTATATCAGCGCCTGATAAACAGATAGCTCTCACATTTTATGTCCTATTGTCCCGACATTACCTTGGAAAATAATAAATTGATATAATTTATGCATATATTTTTCTGCCTTTTGTATGTTTAATGTAGGAATTGGTGTTAGAGCTTAGGCTTCTGACGTAATGACAGCAAGCTCTGTACAGCCCATTAAAGGCTCGTCTACATGATGGGCCAGCTTGTCCAGCAAAATGGCCATGCGATGGATGAAAAGGATCTACACAATTGCGATGTTCAGTTGTGACCTTTGATGTGTGGGCGAATACCCGACACCGCGGCCATTCCGCCGACATCGTACGCACCACAAGCCAGCCTACGCCACTAAGCTCTCTATATGGTGGCCCACTACGATGGACCATCATGATGGCCCATCATGTAGAGGAGCCTTTAGGCTGATGTTGACAGGGGCAGAGGAGAGAGAAAATGGGCTTCAGTCTGTTAAAGCACTCCTATCAAGTTAGCCCAAAGCAGGAAGAGTCATTTGGTGTTTTCCCATCCGGAAAATGGAGTGTAAGAGGCCCGGCGCAAATTTCATTTCATACTAAGATTAAAAAGTCGTTTTGTATGAAGATTGATAGGTAATGTGTATACAGGGACTTAAATAAAAGCGCACTGCAAAAGAATATTGATGACATAATCAAGAGAGTTCTATCTTTTCATAATGGAAAAATTGGTGGTAGTAACTATCGGGGCTTTTTTAAGACCTCATATTAAGCTCGCAGTACATAACAAGTTCACACGTTCCCCACACCCATTTCGAATAAAACTCTCCAATGTTCTTTAAAAACTACGACCACTCTGTTAAACACGTCTTGGTAACCATAAAATCTATTACAATAAAATGTACCCGCGCATGTAACCAACATGGCGACTGCACCGTTTGCATTTAACACCTGTACAAGATAACGTAACAACCGGTTTAAACCGGAATCTTCTGGATCACTCTCGTTTATAGATGTTTCTCGATAACACGCTGTGTTTAGATAATGATTATTGGCTGATAGAATAATGTACTTGTAAATTACTTGTCCAGCACTTATTTTGAGAGTACAAGACGTTTTATACTTGTTTAAGGGTTGTTTAGATTATGGTGAGTGCGCGAATGATGTAAAAATGTATTTGAATTGGATGTGGCTCTTACGCCCACACGTTGCTCGATGTAATATTTTTATTGCGCAGTCCAGTGATGAGATCAGCAATATAATAATATAAAATTATTTTACACAACGCCATCTAGTCTCAAACTAAGCAGAGCTTTTCCAAATACTTGCATACATAAAATACACCTAGACCGAACAAATAATCGTTCGCATCACATAAAAACATTTGTCCTGGGTGGGTATCGAACCCACGACCATATAACTATCTGTTTCCACTGCTACCAGCAGACCAACAGGCCAGTTATTATGCTCCAAGGAGTTAAAACAAAGCTAAATTCTTAACTCATAATCATTAGGGATCGTATTTAGAACTGCATCACTATGCATTTCATTTGTTAAATCGGATATTGTTTTCAATAGTGAACCATTGAAACGTTCAATTCCTCTATACGTACTTTTATTCTCATAATCTCAGTCAAATTCTCTTAACAATCTTGATATCTTAAAAATCCCAATTAAAAATCTCAACAGGATCCCAACACAAGTCCAGACAGTTGATAATAGTTTCAAATATAGATATGACTCAATATTGCCGTCAGTCGTCCGATAAATATTGTTCGATCTGACCAAGTAAACGATGACGCATCAGTAGCTTATTGGTATTAATAACTCTATTGTTAATCTCTTGTTAATAATTATAGTTAACTGCGTTATAATACTACGTCTGGTTAGGTGCTTAAAAAAGGTGAACGGTCTTGGTGTGTATTTTTGATTAAAACTCAGTTTTAAAATAAAACGCGATTAAATCAAATGTAAAACAACAATATCTAAAGATCATCAAATCAAAATATATCAGTCGTTTATTTATTTAATTATAGCTGTTGCTTGCTGCTTCGCCCTGGGTTATAGCTGCAAAAACAATTCGTATTTTTAACGAAGTTGGATAAAAGCTTATGTGTTAATCCATGGTGTCAGTTTACTCCATTTCAAATTTCATCGAAATCAATCCAGCCGTTTGAGTCTAAACAGATAATAAACGTTTAAAACAAGATTTTCGAATATAGCTTACTGTAATCCATCACTGATGTTCCTACTAAACCTGCTATAAGCGCCATCTATCGGCAAACAACTTAAACACACCTCTAACAGTCCCAACCTCAGTATACAATGTTAAGCCCACATTGCCTACATAGTCAACTATCAGTGAATCAACAAGTTAGTTAATACATTCAAGTATTCGTGCTTTATCACTTGGCCATCGACCATTACAACTTGTACTTCTGCAATCTTTGTGTTGTAAAGGTGTGTTATCAGTACGTAAGCAATATTCAGAGGTGAAATACTATGCTTAGTATATTTGTAATTGTATACCCGTGGTACATTGGTGTTTATGAGTAAAGGACTTTCGCAATGATATGTTGTGTCATAAAATTGTATGTAGGACAAGCATTTGTGTGATCCACGAACGCTTGTCTTGAGTTTGGGTGTCTCGGGCATCACACAAGGATTCAATTTATTTAAGTGGGAGTCGTATATAAAAAGATAGTTCCCGATGGCCCTTACTAAATGGTACAGGTTACGGAGTTTCTGGTGGTTTTATCCAGTCCGGCACAGCTCTTAGCCTCATTGAACATTGTGAAGGAAGATGATGATAGGGTCACAAATAAAATAGAGCTGAGAATATTTCATTGATAAAAGAAATATTTTTAAATGATCCAACGGCTTACTCACATGTATTCTCTCTTACTCGGGTCGGGTCCGAAACTTGTCGGGCAAACCCCATTCTAGTACGCGAGAGTAAGCTGTAGCGGTAGCAAGCATCACTTTAAAAAAATCGTCCTCAAGAGAGTTACTATAACAAATACAAATATTATATGCCGATGGTGCCAAATCTGTCTAAAGACGCGTTAATAGATTGAAAGGCAAATTATTTTAAGGTCGAAAACAGTCTCCTGCTACCCAGCCGCCTAAATGGCCACTTCACCTCAAGACCTAAGCACCATAAATAACATAGACGGACATGAAAAGCTACTTCACTCAAGCTTACCTGTGCCACATCAATTAGATTGAAACTTAATGCTTCGAGCATAGAGTGCCGACTGTATCGCGACGGTTAATGGCGCGAAAATCACTGATAACCACCCCCTGGCGCCCTCTTTGGACCCCCGGCGCACCCCGCCGCCTCGCCGCCGCCCGCTATCTGGGGGCTACAGATCCCCGATCGGTGTAATTGTCTGGTAATAGATAATAGTTCTGACATTGCGGTTGATTTTTGATTTGCTGGGCTCTTGATTAAATTGTTTTTGATAGTGACTGTTTGGGTGATTTTGTGGGTTTTGGTAAGCTTTGGTAAAAGGCATTGATCGAATAAAATCTTCTGGACCTGAATTCAAGGATACTTTTCGTATACCTGCGTAACAGATTATAACATACGTTGATATAGTAAATATTTCTTAATGTCAGCCATGTTCTTTAGTATAGTTTTATAGCTGAATTTTATAGTCTTATAATCCATTGAGATGTTTTAAATGTATTTTTCAGAAAAACTTCTTTACTCTATCCTAAGCAGCGATCGTGTAACACATAACTTGATATTCAATTCTACTACTAATAGATGACCTAGTAAGACGAAGATTTCCCAAAACGAAACCAACCTACCTACTTACTACCTACCTACCTGTACATATTTTTTCAGCTACCGTTGAGCGGCAGTCAGCTGTCTCCCGCTCACTCAATCATGCTGTTATCGCAGCTATCTCGTAATACATTGTATCACATTTTCATAAGAGATTCATTTACCTCGAGACTACTACCCCCGGCCGGGTCGGGTTTCCATTGTAGTTAGACTTGGAAATGTATGGAGATGAAGATGAATTTGTTATTTTTGTATTTAGAAATAAAAGTATCTTTAAGTGTGTTTGTGTATTCAGAAATGGCCCTGGTTAAAATTACACTGCCTTTTGATGACTGATGAGAACTACAAGCTGGTCGCTAACCTTGACTAGTTGAAGAGGCATCGCCAGAAAAGAAGGAGATGGCCATATAATTTTATAGCTTGATTTGTAATACGGAAAGTGAAAAAAACAAATGAATACCTAATTCCTGTGTCGCGGGGGTTTCACAAACATTCAAGTCACATGCACAAAGATTTCACATTAGGAGTACAAATAGGCAGACATACTAATAATGCCTAAGTAGTCGACAAGATTGACATACGATTTAAAACTTTACGACGCACAAAATAAAAACTAAAATGTTGAATTGACACACTTTTATATACGACCAATATAAAAAAAGTATGAGACAGAAACAAGAAAAGGGTGATATGAAATTTCCAGTTTTTTTTCCCGTATCGTATCGTACGCCAGCGCGCCCACGCTCGCAGGGCGGGCGGCGAAGGCTGCTGCCGGCGATAGCGCCCTACCTTTGTTCTTCCTTATCAGAGGATCATACTAAATTATTTATCCTTTTTCCCCCGACGAGGTGAGAAGTGCCGATCATGGATACATATATGTTGCATATGTTGTACGTCTTTATGATTGTTAGTTTCAAAAGGGTAGGCAGTAGAGATATTTAAATGTATCTTTACATTATAAGCGGAATCAGAGATAAGATTTAAAATAATTTGGCAACTAAGAGAAGTATTTCCTATTGTGTTTCGAATTTACTTGAAGTTTAGTTTTTTTTGTCCCGTGTTGGTATGCATCCAGTTTGCCATACCAAATGACATAGCGAGGCAAACTCTTCGTCACCACTTCACGTCGGGATAGGTACCACTGGGAAAATACTTTGAAATTTGCCTAGAAGTTTCAACTAACAAGATTTTGTTCACATAATCTGAAAACACAGGACGCTTACTTAGACAGTCAATGTATCAATTCAAAATCTCTGCTAACCTTCAACAAAAAATATTACCTATTACGCATTCACTCAGCTAATCCATACCTACTTAATCTCGACACCGTGAACATTCTTCAATCGACGAACACGTGACAACTCAGATAACATCAAACGTACAAACACAATTCGAACGGGGTACCATTAAATCGATTTACATACAAATCAATCACAAAGAAATTCAACGCTGCCGATTCACGTCAAAACGATTGTCGGAATCGATTCTCGATTCGATCACGCGTCGGGTATCAATTACTATCGGTTCTCGATCGGAACTCGTTTCCTCGCCAGCAAGTCGCGGCCAAGTCTCGCAGGTATCACCTGATAACGTCACCTGTGATCAATCTGTGGGCCCTTTTCAAAGTAATCTCGTATGAAATATTTCTTGGCCGACTGAGATAGGGTTTGTATCGCGGGGGTTGCTCAAATATTTGAGGTTATGTAATGTATTATAGGTTAAGTTATAGATTAGTCCCAGAATAGAGTTTCCGGACAGGTTTTAGTAATTTGCTTAGTTTTTTTTTCTTTTATTCTACTTTGTTAGCGAAATAAGATAATTCTGTTAAATATCTATACTTGTACATATGTATTTATTTCCGCGAATTATTAATACCGTAGGCGTTCTCTACTAGTCAACCATAGGGTGAAGCAGAGGTAACAAAATATTGTTGCATAAATACAATTAATTATCACTCAAGAGGTTTGTATTCATAAGTTTTTCAGCTAATACTTTACTAAAATCCCAACTTTAAACACCTAGTAGAGCCATTACTGTAAACTTTTAAACGAGCCTTGAAATCAGCGTACTTAGTAGAAAAATTTTTGATTTTGTTTTTGATTTTACCACATAATCTGAAACCACGACTCTTCTTAACATTATAAACCAGAAAAGCCAACAGTTTACGATGGCTTCTATCAGTGACATCGGTCGTTAGTTGAAACGGGACGGTCGCCAAATTGTGTGTGAATAAACACACCTTCACAGAATAAGGAGGTTTTTAAAATCATTCGAGTGAATTTTTGAATAGGCTTAGGTGAATGCGGGTTTATGGGACGCTTATAATGGTCGCTTTAGATGTTCCTATGGAAAGTAAAAAGATTTGGAGTAAAGCCAAAATGTATATGGTCTGGGACCTAAGGTTGGGCGGAGGTGCCATTTCAGAAAAACCAAAAAAAAAACAACCAGGGAAATGTATCTATCCTGGATAGGAACATCGCTCAAGTGTGTAGAAGCATCAAGTGAAACTGCTACATAACTTAAATTAAAAACTGGTCAAGTGCGAGTCAGATTTGAAACACTGTAAGTTCTGTACAAATATGATCATGGAAATTGTGACAAAATGACAGTGACAACCGTTATTTTAACCTGGCTCTTTATTTCTGGTGCTTGTAAAAGCAGCAATAGAAATACACCATCAGTGGAAATTCCAACTGTCTTGCTCTCACAGTTCATGAGATACAGCCAGGTGACAGACGGACAAGTAAAAGTTCATACAGCGGTGCCTCAGTTATTAGGTTTCATTTCTATCTTCAGGCAGGGAGTATTTTATAGCTACATCAGACGTTTAAAAAAATACACATTTTCCAAAGAATTTAGAAAATGATTACTGGGCTTATAGTTGGGTTCCCTCCGTTATCAGCTATCAAAGTTGACAATCATGTTACTTAAAACTTTAGTCATGAACGATGAAATTTCGATTACAATAGAATTGCAAAATGTTATTTTGATAATATATAATGTCCATTGTAACAGTGAAATTTTTACACGTGCGGCAATTGTTTCGTAGGTTTAAACCTACTTGCTCAACATATTATGTTGTAAATACCTCATAGATTTTACTTACAACGTATTCAAGATGAAGTCACCGTTAAGACTATTATTGACGTGCTCATTAGCCATGGCTCAAATTTATTTGTCACCTACGAACAAATTTATGACCGTGACTAACGTTGCTTAACCTCTCATTTTTTTATATGTTGTTACGGCAACAACAGCACAATATGAGATAATTTCTACTATTTATACATCATGGTACATGAGATACAGTGACGGTGACGGACGGACTGACATTGGCCCCTACGATATAGGGAATTCCTTTAACCCATTGGGTAAAAACCCAAACTAAAAAATTGATAGTCTTAAGTAAATTTGTCTCCCAACATCATTAATCCAGTACCACTCCCTGAAATTCAAAACACTTGACTCCACATCCTCTATATTATCCTTAAACCGAGTAAACCCGGTCACAGGCACTAGTGTAGCGTAATAAACAACCCCACTTCACTTTTAAGCGTTATCGCAACGTTGCAAGGCACCTCCCCTACCTCCCTCGCGGCGATAAATAGATAGGAATTTTGATGTATGTAATTTTGTATGAAAATTGTCTTGCGTACTATTAATTGGGTGAGATAGAGTGATGGTGTTTCAAGCTAAGTGTGATAAGGGAGATACTTATAAATAAATAAATAAATAAATCGTTTATTTGCATTAAACATGGTATACAAAGGTGTTAAATAAGTATATAGTAGGTACAAGCATGTTTAGCTAAGATGAACATAGCACGCAAATTTTTTAGGAAACTAAACTACTTATTTATACATTAACATTTATAATCCATAAATTCTTTTAAGAAGAAAGGAAAATAAGAAAAGTGTTATTAAATACTTGTTGTATTTGATTTCATTTGGAAAGTGGTGAGAGCCGATGCAGTGGATTCTTCTGGGAATTTCTGAAAAATAAACTTGATGAAAATTTTCTGGGGCCAATGACAACTATTACGTGCAATTAAAATGTTATAAACAAAATCGTTTCATCCAGTCCGAAGTTCTTAAGTAACAAACGCAAAAATACACACGAATTGAGAAACCAAACCATTGTAAAGTCAGTTTAAAAACAGTACTGACTATACACTCACCTATAAATCTAAAAAAAAACCTATGAAAATACTTTAACATCATAAAAACTATAGTCTCAAACCAAACCACTTCCACTAACTCCATCACATCATAACGTACTCTACCTTCTCCAAAATCACAAAACATATCTAGTATACGCTACAACATCAAGGCATCTAGTAATCCCGTTATCACCCGTCACGCTCAATTGAGCCCTTAACGAGATACCTTTTAAACACGTTCACAAAGCCACCCAGTTTTTATCAGGTAATTGTCCAAACACGGAGATTTCCCGCTCAATGATTACGTGACAGTTTACTTAACGTATGCTCAGTATGTTAATTTTTAACGTAAGACTGTATGTGTTGTGAAGATTTTTGCTGAAAATTATTAATATAATACATTTGATTGATTTATTCGTTTTTCTAACAGCATAGTACATAACCTCTATACTCTTTTTCATAGTTAACTATTAGTAACGCATCATATTGTATAAGAAGTTTATTAAGGAGCCTTTAAGACATACTAATATCAGCAGCTGGGCGCACGATGATGCCTGAAATAGTGGGAGACAGAGAGGTATGGAAGAAAGAGGGAACGATCTTTGCCCAGTGGTGGGATCTGACCTGACACAGGCTATATAAAAAAGTTGGCAATTCACTTCGCATGCCTTTAGTTTTGCTTATCTGGTAAACTTTGGCTAATAGACCACAAAAAATGATTTTGAAAGCAACAAAAATACAGACCACGATATCGAAGCAAAATAAATTAACCAAACTTATCTGTAGACACTACAAAATTAAACTAAAGTACAGGTAAACTTATCTAAGACAGGAAACAATTAGAGGGCCACGAAAATTAACCCAATTCTGTCTCACAGGACCTAACCCTTATCGTAACGCAAAGAAAAAAGTATTTAATTACTAAGAGAGAGGTAATTTGGCGAATTACAAGGTAATTCCCGCTAGGGGGAGCTCTAGGTGATAGAATGGAGCAATATCCGCTCAAGCAACAGGCTGTAACACACGACACAGGGGACTTTAGACTCTATGTTGAGAATATTGAGTTTAAAGTCCATTGTGATGGCACTAGGAGATGTATTATCGGATAATTTTGTTGTTAAATGTTTGTTATGTATTCGGTTTTTGGTATTTTTTATCGATTCTTATTGTTAAGATGTATTTAAATTTACATAAGATTGTATTCCTAAACTTTCCTTGGAATTTTGTTCAATTGTTTCATTTTGTTTCTGGCATTTGACATAGAGATACTATACGATTGTCTCCCATTATTAAGAATTTGCAAAAAATAAAATAAATATTTTTTGAGGCGATATTTTATTGATATAAAATAGTTATAACCCATCTAACTCTTTACAAACTATAAATAAATATCAGCCAAGTTAAAGTTTCTACTTTCTGTAAATTTATTAGACACCTCAAAACGAATGTACGACGCAACAACAGACATCGTTCTTATCAGTTCCTTGCAGGCCTAGATATTATCAATTTAATTAATGTCTACAAACAGGACCGTTAAAAATACTGTGTGCACACGGACCCACATCAAGACATACCCATATCACGTGATATTAATTCAGGTGCGTACAAATACGTCATTTAAAGTATAATATTAATGTAACATTAATTATAAGGGGTTGGAGAAAAAATATTAGTTTTTTTTTGGTATTTGTAAAAGCTCTAGCACTGATCAATTTATGAAGTCCTTGTATTAAAGGCATATTATACTGTAAAGGAGTTTCTGGATGATAAAACAATTGTAAATTTAAATCACCCTGCCTAAACAAACCATAATAAAAGTAACAACTATTACATTAATATTATACAATTATTATTAAGTATTATTTATGGCAATATTAATTTGCCTAAATTGCCATTTTGCCCTCTTCCTCTCTCCTATATTTTTTGCGTGCCCAACAGGGTCCATATTGAACTCTAACTGCTATTTATTTTCTACCATCTCTGTAACATATGGAATGCAATAAATGATTGAGTATTGAGTATTGAGTCGGACTAGTTGATCCTTAAATCATTTGCATCATCAATGATCTAAGAAGGCAACACTTTGGATTTTTTCATGCTTTATATTATGGGGATACTTTTGCAACTCGTTAAGCTGCGCTTTCACTGGTGACATACAGCATAGGAAATGTTTTCTCTAAGAATCAACCATGTCTTAATTATGGTTGCACACTGCACCTGAAATGAGAGACAACATACTAATATAATTATGTTTGTTCAACGACTTGTCCTAACAATGTGTACATTACTTATTTATGAAGGATCTTATCATGACCCAAAAATATTGACTTCTACTACACTGAATCTACTTCAATTTAAGAATACTGCACATGCTAACTACACTTTGAAAAATGCGCGTAGCCCGCAATGAAACGACATCACAACTCTCCCAAAATCGATTGAAATTGACAACGTTCACACCGAGAACTCTTAGCCAGTCGAAAACCTAAGTATCTACATACACGTGTTGTACCTGTAACTGCTAATGACTGCGTTCATCAATTGTCTGTTATCACGAAGGATACGGACAAGGCCGATGTATCGCATCAGGAAATTATACCGACCTCCAAACGATCCTTTTATTTTTAATCGATTACCGTTTCCGCGTTCTTATCGATTAGTTTGTGAATACTTTTGAGTGTCATATGGGGGTGATTCTTAAATAGTTTTGGAGATTAGAGAATGGAGGACTTTTTCATCATTCGAATCTATCTAAGCTATATGAAACCTGACCTATAGCTCTTAGTTATGATGGTCATGGTACATGAATTAATTCTAGAGATAATTTTAATATCTTTAGAGAAGGATGTTGTCCGCATTATATTACATTATATTAAGGATTGGTTAACAATGAAAATGATAACAGTATTGAGGCTATATGAAAAGAAATATTTTCAGGCAGAATGGAAGTAGCTACTCACGAAAGATGCGAAAATTGTGAATATACGTAAATTTGGAATTAAAAAGTTCACAAGTCACATGTCCATTGAAAACGTTGTCAGTTCAAACGTCATATCGACATACGTCGGCTCAATCTTAAAGGGAGATTTGACATATATGTCCATAGAATCAACAGATTAAAGAGCAACCAATAAAATCTTTCAAAAACAAAACACTACCAGAGCAAAACTATTTCTTGCAGAACAATTCCCAATTAAAAGTCCACGCTGTGTGTATGTGTGTGTCTGTGTGCACGTTTGTTTGTGTGTGTGTACGCCGGGGCGTCAGTCGATAAGGATGTATTAGCACATTCCGCCGGCAAGCCACTGTATTTATTCTTATCCGGAATAAGGCAGGTTACACCCCTAGTGACGGACTGATATCGATAGCGTTTGTTTGTAAGTCCTGTTGAGATGTGGCCAAGTCGATGGTTTTAAGATGAAGCTGTAAATGTTTGTTCTAAATGTGACTTAAAATGCACTTGAATTTATTTTTTGATTTAAGCCTAATATTACCTACTTACTGTAGACAGTTTACTGACTTAAGTCATTGATAAATTTAAGAACGTTATAGGGAGATGGAGGGACAAGCTAAAGAAAACATGGATGAATTGTGTGAAAAGTGAAATGAAAGAAAAAGGGTACGAGTGACATGACGGAATGAGAGAAAAAAGCTTGTTGCGACGAACCAAAATTAAACGGCATAAGAGCAGAGAGGGGAAGAAGAACATAATCGACTACTTTATCAGTTTCTAGGGATCTCTTCTTAGCAAACGGTCAAAAGCAGTAGCAGAAGCATATACTCAAAATGTTAGCAGGTAGTCTGCCGGATACATTTCCAAAACAATTGTTTACACAGTTGCAGTGCCATAATGAATATCATGCTTTATAATGTGGATTTACATATAAACATCGACATGGTTGTCCAAAATTATATCCCTAACCTTAATTAAAATTATTTAAAATGTTCAAAGACAATTCAAGTTCACTACACTCACAGCATAACTCTTAAACCAAATCACACTATCCACATATCATAAAAACAAAATTTATGACATTATCGATATATTTGGCCCGTCCTTAGCGCAGAGAAGGGGGTGAACCGTCGCTTGGCGCTGCGAGATAGCGGCGATACCATCGGCGGGTGGCAACCCTGATAGTACGAATAATAATAATTTTATTATCGCGATCTAGGGCTGCCACCTCTTTGTTATTGCTGAAATAGTGACGAATATTTTAAAGTAATGGGAAGGTTTCTCTTATGGTGTGTTAAAAGTGTGTATGGTTTGGGTTCATTGAACTTTAATGGGTTATAGAATGTCGATGATTAAGTTGATCGTACACAATGGGACTGTCTAGCTATTTGCATACTTTTCTAATCGATTCTCTACATTTTTTAGTGATTTATGTATAAACACAAATGAAACACCCAGTTTTTTGCTACCAAAGTGACTTAGCATGTCACAAAATCGGTTTCAATCCTAAAAATATATAATGTAAAAGAACCAGGTAAAAGACTTCAAAACTCACCAAAGGAACAAAAAAAACATCAAAACTTCCAAAATACATATCGCATAAAAAGTAAATAAAAAACACATACGCAGTGACCGTCAAAAATGATCTTCGCATCCGGCTTAGCTCGGGGGGGGGGGGCGCCTCCCTGAGGGCGAGGGTGCGGGGTAGCGGGGGGTGGACCTTATCGCGAAGTCGCAGATTGAATATATTTCATGTGTGAGTTAATACGAACTCGTACTTCCCGAGATTTTGCACAGTTTTCCACTAACATATATTGCGAGGGTTTGGAGAGGCTGTGGATGGTCTCCGCTCTAAGGATCGGTAGAATATGGTCTTTGTTCGCATGTTACTGCTTTTAGAACTTACTGTTACTACCTCTTCTTGTACATACTTACTTGACCTGTTACGATATTTCCTTCTGCTCTCTATCTACTCGCTCCTGAAGCTAAGTTTTCAGTTCCCCAAAAATATACTATTTTTTTATGCTTCAACACCTTAACATCATTACAAACGTAACTGTCATTTTCTTTCATTTCGGTTATCTAATACCTATAACTTCCTTCAGCAATTAGTCCTATGATTTCATAAAACGCTAAAACCTCTAGCCAAAACACATTGAGAAGACGCTCGTTTATATAAAAATAACCTTCAAAGTCACGTGACTTACCGATACGAAGTGTCACTTCTATACATTTGAGTGTTGTTTACTGACGTTAACGATTATCCCCATGACACTTGGTTAGCAGGGCATTACCACTACTTAAACCCATAATCTTACAGGCACTTTCAGAACCAGACGATTTTCAAACAAGCACCCTTTCATAGCCCTAATCTTCATCTGTACCTAAACAAAAACTCGAAACTCCAATAAAACTAATTGCGTTTACACGTGCAAGTTATCTGCTAGCCCGGTTATCACGTAACCAGCATTGTTTACTAAGTGAATAACTATCGGTTAATGAGCGAGGGATCGAAACGCGCCGATACCATAATCGCACCTGCGACAATTAAAAGGAGGTTGTTGTAGAAAACCTTGGTGATACCTGTATTGGTACGTGGTGGGACAGATAAGCTTGCTTTGAGGTCGTGGTTTTAGGACAATGATGGAGAGAGTAATAAGTTTTGGCTCGTGGATTTCACATGAGCTCCGATGGGCAAAAAGTACATTCATTCAATTTTGTTGTGGTATTTTTTACTAATGATTTAAATAAAGTTTATAGTTTTTTACAAATAGTCCAGCCCGTAATTATGACAAGGTATTTCTGCCCGCATTACACATAAACAACATAACTTTATAACTAAAAATAACTAACACGATTTTTCCATAACAAGTCAAACGAAATTCCCAAGGCGTGCAGTTCAAGCCAACTTCTAATAGCTTATCCACCCAATTAAAAACACCATTTATAACTAGACAACGTTACATAAGTCGCTTCAATAACGTTGGTATCGCGAGATCTGGCACCGTCCTATTCTGGCGCGCCTGGATTGCTGAAAAACGTGAAAAGTGACCGAGATAAGGGTTTTGGCCGCACGGCCCGCCCGATACCGCCGCCTAGGGGAGCCGCGATTGTGGTGACCAGGTTATACCAGCCAGCTTTTTTAAGGATTATTGAAATTTAAAGTATATTTAATGATTATCCGTGTTTCGGAAGGCACGCTTAATTGTGGATCCCGGCTGTTATTCCTACATCTTTGACAGTCGTAACAGGTAGTCAGAAGCTTGAAAAGCCTGACAACCAGACTAACCAAGGGGTATCGTGTTGCCCAGATAACTGGGTTGAGGAGGTCAGATAGGCAGTCGCTCCTTGTAAAACACTGGTACTTAGCTGAAACCGGTGTTCTGTGTGTGTTTCTATGTGATTGTCCTCGCATAGAGGAGTTTAAGTTTTCATGTTAGCATTTGTGAAACATAAAATTACAAAAGAAAATAAAAGTTAAATGATTTGATGAATTCCTAGTCATTTATGTTCATAAATATGAATGAGCTTATTCAAGTAAAATGATGATTAGGTTCTGTTTCTAAATTCCTGCTATAGCCTTAATATAAAACAAATTTATTTTAATTTAATTCGACACAAAACCTTAAAAGAGACTATCCTCGATTTGATATACCAATAAAAACATTTACTGTAATTATATTCATTATTTAAATAAATAAAATCAAAATCTCAATCAGGGCCTGCAATCAATTACAGGTTTGCTGCAAAAGGCAGTGTTTCCGTGAATCTAGCAGAACATGCTAGACCGCGTGTGCACTCCAGTCTAGATCGTGCGATAGCCCTGCTTTGCATAATACCGCAGATTTTTTTCAACAATGCATACGTATAAACTTTGCTCGCTAATATGCGGGGTGCTGGTGCAAGGGAAAAGGTCAGAGCGACAATTAATATTTTTTCTAAAGTATTTATTGTTGATGCGG
Source organism: Trichoplusia ni (assembly GCF_003590095.1). Lineage (NCBI taxonomy): Eukaryota > Metazoa > Arthropoda > Insecta > Lepidoptera > Noctuidae > Trichoplusia > Trichoplusia ni. Next base: position 195,735 of record NC_039492.1, read on the forward strand.
AATAGAAGCAAATCTTTACCTTACTTTTAAAAATATAGATTCTTGAGAATAAGATACAAGACAAATACTACTTACCATCTGATTAAGACTCCCTGAAAAAGCGCTAATGAGGTGAGTAAGAGGCTACAATACAAAATTTAAGTTTTACAAAGAAACGAAAATAGGTGTCCTATGAGTTTGAATCTGCTACAAATATGCAGGAGAACTATCTTTTTTCAAGATCTATAATTTAAAAGAATAACTAAAAAAAAACATTATTGAATAATTCTACTAACATCTGCATCGACATACAACGTATCTGCTTACTGACATAATACACTTGGCTGACTTATGCTTGGTCTGAAATAAACAATTCTAATTTCAATATCTCCTCTGCATCATACACACACGCTACAGCCTATACCTTACACCTAACAGGTCAATCGCGGGTCAACCCACCATCACCTCGTAATGATATTATAATGTAATTTAATTTCGCTTTTTTTTCTTGCAGGTAAGTAGGCCATCAGATACCATTATGTTGTACACAAGTAAGTGACCAACATTCGACGATACAGGTAATTGGAAAAAATATTGCAGAAACATTATACTTAATTATATTTATAAGTCCAGCTGTAATTGCTGGTGTGTTGACTAGAAAAACGTCTGATATCTAATGAACTTATCGAACATGAGAAAACGTTGTGAGTTTGCCAAAAAAGGGTTATTTCATCAAATTTGAGCTCTCTTTTTATCAAGCGTTGTTTGTTACCCAAAAAAGCGACCAATATGTCTTAATCTATCCATATTATTAAACTTAAATACCAGTAGGGGTAGAATTAAGACTGGGTGAATAGTTGAGTGGTTGAGGCCCCTGTGCGCGACCTGTCGCCGGTCGATCTTTGCGTAGGAAAAGCATTTGTGTGCTGCCCATATATTATGAATATTCTGAGTCCATCCTTGTGCATGTGACTCGAATGTTTGTGAAACCTTCCACGGCACAAGGATGAAACATATTTGACATTCAGATAGACTCCTTCTTTCTTGTCTAGTTCATAGGCTTTACCACATACTTTTGGAAACAACAGTACTTAATATCCAAAGCTTATTAATTCTTAAACTTTTTTACTCTATTAAAACCATGTCTGTCCGAGTTACCTCATAAGACCTAAGTACACAGTTCTCCAACCAAGATCTTATATCCCTTGCCATAACTCAACGAGACATCTAAACTTATTTTTATTTCCAAATCAAATGCTAGACATTATCACGCACACATTCCAACTTCTGAATGTATGTAAGTGTCGTGGGTTGTGGGGTCGGGGGTGAAGCAAGGGGTGAAGGGGGGTCGGGAGAGGGGGGGGGGCACGTTACAAACACAGCAAAAGTTCACGTCCGTCTTATCTCATCTGTTTGACGGATTCGTACCGACAACGCTGCGTATTCATATTTTGTATAGATTAGTTTGATTGCAGAGATTTTTGGTGTTTTGTTTTGCACTTAATGGAAGGAATGCCAGAATATTGAGAGATAATAGGGTTTGCTCATCTGTATGAGGTTTAAGACTAGCATTACTGGAACATAAGCCTTTACTACAATTTAATTGATAAAATTTTATTGCTTTTGTCTCGTCGGTTATATTGCTATTGTGATTTGGCACCTTTACCGAAAGCAATAAGCAAAAGCAAAAAAGCAAAAGTTTTTTAAAATAGTATAGTAACAGCAATCAGCAAGAAAAGCCTAGTTCATAAATACAGATTATAATTCAATCTCGTTGCATATGGATACCTGAATAGAAACTCAGTAATTAATATTTCAAGTCAAGACCCACCACCTCTGTATCCCAAAACTACTCTGCACCGCTCAAGATCGTCGACTCCCGCTACTGATAAGGCAAGCTATTTAATCACAGATAGCATCTGTAGGGCGGGCGGCGTGTTATCACCGCCCGCGGCCGCTTATCGCCGCCCGCCTTATCGCTCCCGTATATAAATTCTTATCCAGAAACGTTTCAAGGACATTTTGTTTCCTTTGCTTCAATTTTGTATTGTTGTATTTTGTTAGATTGATGGTTTTGTTCTCAATTCTCGTGCTCGGGTTTAGAAGTGATTTTTGGGTAAAATGTGAAAGCTTCATTAGTTAAACTATAAGACACAGAGAGATATGAAATCCGACATTGGAAGACAGATTTTCTTTTTTGGATGGGTGTAAAGAATCTGCTACTGTTTCTTCGTCTTCTTTTTCTTCCAAGGCTAAACAATTCTTCTACGTAAGCAGCAGTCGAATGATTCTCTCACTGGTAACACACACAAATGGTGTACAAATGGGGTAAACTGATGTACTGTTCCAGTGATAATTTTATTTCTATTTTTCAACATTATCATTATTAATGAACATTTTTAATACTGTAACACTGGCAATTTTTATAAGAATGTGAATTAAAAAATGACATGGGTAACCACATTGTTATGTTTCGATCTAAAGCTAAAGCAGCTTCTATCGACGTAACCAACCGCTGAACAGAGACATCAAAACTCTTTGATCTTCTCAAAGAACTAAAAACTATTTTTATCTTCTAGCCTTAAAAACGTTACTGTTGCCATAAAAATGTACAGCGAACTATCAGCGCCCGTATCTACGTTAACCTTATCTGTCCCGTATAAATCCAGAGCTGATCGCTATCGGGCTTTCGTTGCGATTTATAAGCTTTTTATCGTTATTATTTATGTTGATAACATTAGTTTTTAGTTGTATCAGGGGTTTTAGTCCCAAAAAATGAAAGCTGACTATTATAATGAGCCGGTTTTTGATACTGAGCTAAGGTTTTTGAGTAATATGGCGGCTGTTCTGTGTGAGCATTGAGACGTATTTTGAGATATGAAATAGGTTTCAGGTGTGTTTCAGGTGCAAGTAGATATAGTGACACTAAGGGTTCCGTAGAAATAGGGTTTTTGGAAATAAATTTATTTGCTAACTTATCTCAATCTTTATTTTTAGTATTTGTTGTTATAATGCCAAGAAAATACATATTCTGTGAAAGTTTCAGCGTTTCTCGCAAGAGTTCATGATATATTATTATATCCTGGTGAAGGACGGACAGACCGACGGCATACTCTCACTTTAAGCAACCATTTTAGAGAGAAGGTACCTTTGGAACTCTATAAACGAATATTTGACAATATAGTCTTGTTAATTAGATAGAGACACTATTCAAATAGTACATACATACATTACGTACCATGTTCAGTTATAGCTGCCATGATAAATAACTGTTTACACCAGATCTGTTTGTCACTGGCACAACTATAAAATCTGCTATCGTTTGCTGATATCGGACTATGAGCAATATAAATAGTTTTTATCTTTTCTTAGCGACCAAAGAGTTTTACAGCACGACCTTGTGACGTTTGCATTTTTAACTTCACGGCTTATTGTAAATGGAGGTAGGTGTGGCTGGGATTGTGTAACCGAAGTTCAAGAGTAAGCCTAACTTATGTGGGGGTTAATTGTATTATTTTGATGCTGAATGATTCATATGAAAGAGCATCGAGTGTTAAAAAAAGAAATCGTCTTTTTTTTTGGAATGTTTCGAACGAAAGCTTTAAACTTAGACTTTCGATTTTCAATTGTTTTTCTTCATTGGTTTTATGTTTTATGGTCCTTAAGTATAGACTGAAAAACAATAAGCAGCTTAAAATAGAACTTCGTTAAGACTGATGGACTGACGAAATGAAAACAGTTGCGTTATTGGATAAGATGCGAATGGACCCTGTTCTGTGACGAAAATTCCAAGAACAACCGTTTAGAGTCATTTTACCGTTATAGTAATATTATTAAGTATTACATATAGGTTTCGTTTCTCTATTAAATAGCCAAAGCTTATACACAAACCACAGGCCTACTACCAAGTCTACCAGCTATACTGTGGGTAACCTCAACATATACCAAACCGTTCCAAGTTTACACGTGTTAAGATTATAGAAACAACACGCTATTTTCCTTAATGTTGAGATAAATATTCTATTGTTGTATTATAAAGCAGGGTTTATTAATAATTGACAGTGACGTGTTATTAGATCAATCTGAATTTAGCTTAATTGGTTGTTAAATTGCAGAGCTATTTGAATAGCGAATTTTCAAAGGCTAGTATTGTCTGTTAGGTTAATTCAATATTTAAACAGTTCGAGATAAAAGACTCGTTGAGATGGTATGAATATAAGTCCTCAAGGTTTCGCTTGAAGTAGAAAATAAGAAAATGAAGAAACTATAATTACATACTTGTGCATCTGGCACAAGTATGTAATTATAGTTTCTTCATATCCAATTTCACTATGCAATCTTCGCAATGCCAGTTAAATTACATAAAATCGGAGATACTTAGATTAATAATAAATTTTCAATATTAAGATCATTTGTCTCATCCCCAAATAAGTAAATAATTCCAGTTAAGAAATTAAGATTACATAATTTCAGAATCTACGGAATCTTTAGACGAAGCTTCAGCAACATTACCAGTGAAACTCAGTTTTAAACTATTTAACCTAAAGTAACCAAATACCAACGTTCTTTAAAATACCCAAACTCATAGTTACAAATATCAAACAGTACTTCAAACATAATGACACCAATCTCCTATCGCATCGTCTAACATATTTTTGTCTACCCACTAATCGTGCATACAAAGTGTTAATAAAACAAGCTACTATCGTAACTTCGTTGTTTCCTGTTGGTTAGGTCTACTGAGATACGGACGATTGTATCGACACGCTAATTAGAATTATCGTAGACCAATTATTTATAAGTACAACTTATCGTTCAGCCATTGTTGTAAGTTGTTGTGACATACGGGGTTTTAGGATGGGGAGCTTAGCTGGTAACGGGTAAACAAAGTTTATTGGTAAATACAAAAGTTGTGAACAATTTCCAAATGCCTCTAAATTATGTTTGGGAAAGGAGGAAGGAGAAAGAAAGACAACTGTCTACTAAAAACGTAATTGAAGCGGGGAAGTAGAGCATATAATCTGTTAGACTACCGATTAAAAACGAATCTTTTTGCATTCTTCTTTTTTTCCTTACTTCATTTCTTTATAATTTGATCCTCACTTGCCTCATCAATTCAAGTAACAATAACTAGAACAAAGGCAACCAAAGATTTGGCTTATTTTGGCAAATATTGTAGTGAAGCCTTTGAAGTAAGCCTTTTTTCCGAATGGGAAATCATCTCCTCTCGCTTTGGTGTGACTAAAGAACACAATATTAAAGTCAAACCTTAAAAGGACTAAATGACAACTATGTCACTTTAAATGCAAGAAGAATCAACAAAATCGGTCCATCAAAACCTCACTTATGAGGTAACAAACATAACAAATACAGACGAATTGACAAACTCATCCTTTACATACAAACGACTTAATATCATCCTCCGAAGTTTGTTGAAATAAAGGACCCTATACGCACATGCTGCTCACCAAGTCCACTATTATCAGCTCACTAGGTTACCTACCCGTGTGTTCACATGATACATCAACAATACATAGTGTACCCACGTACCTATTTATTTCTTGGTGCATGTTTTCCTTGACACATTAATAATAACAAATTGCCAGCGTTAAATATACCCGAGTTGCCAGATAGGTACTTGTTAAAATCTGTGAATATTAAAATGTTGTGAACGTTGAGAAATTCGAGTTTAGGAAGTTGGTACATCATATGATTAAGCAGCAAAGCAATATAGAAAGAATTTGATCCCAACTTCTGGGGCTTGATTTAAAATAGCATCTACATAATTATTTAAAATTGTGTCAAACACCTTATCAAAAGACTCCATACTACTTATCTAGTATTTGTATTAATATTAGATTGTATTAAATATATTGGCATCGTACTGGTCTTGTAATTCTACAATCGATGCAATTAGAACAGCGAAACAACTTCTTCATCAAGGTACCTTTTTCTCAAAGTATGACGGGGATGGTTTTCCTGTCTTTCGCTTAGTTGACCTAAACTACCCTTGCAGCACAGCACTTGGTGACACAGGCATAACAAAACCTTCGCAAATAATTCGAAACACTCGATATACATATATCTTTATTTTAAAACTGTATAATCCCCTAATCACCAGTCCGACCTATTACAAAGGAAAAATGCATTAAATTCGTATTTACTTGGCTATCAATTGTCGAGAGCAACGCTTGCACTGAATATATGGCCCATAAAAATGTTAATACTGTAATGCAAGTGCACAATTTTCTTGTATGTAATTTGCCATTTTGGATACTGAAATACGCTGGTTGGGTGGTGTAATGGATAGGAGCAAGCGGGGTTGTATTTGTTGGCTTACGATTTATTAAAAGAAAATACTAGCTGTCCCAGCAAACGTTGTTATGCCATACAAATTTTAGGGAGAATCGGTCGAGCCATTTTGGAGAGTTCTATTTCGTATTTCTATACGAGATTTTAGATATAAGATAAGGAGCTGTTTGGTGTGCTTTTTAAATTGATTCATATTTTATTCTATTTGTGGTATCATAATCATCAATTTAAATATTGTTTTTCGTTCCTAAAATAATCATTAAGTAATTAAATTACAAAAAATTGGGAAGGATTAAAAATAAGAATCTCCAAAAGAGAAAACGGAACAAAATTTTGTAATAACAAAAATATCATTGGCAAGACGACTTACTGAAAAAATGTACAAACACATTGCAACTTGACCAAGCCGCAACCAAACTTTAAAAAAAAACTTACCTTTTATTTAAATATCTTTACCGCTTAAGCCTAAAAACTACACTTAACATAAACTTTCTTATAAATGTCCATTCGATACCAGTGTTCTTGAAAACGGCTATGTAAATGCGACTTGTGAACTGAGGCATTAGTCGACTATACCCCGATAGCAATCTTGATACGACATTAAAAAATAACTAATGTTCACGATACTTGAGTTATAGTTTCAGGCTTAGATAGAGGCATAAAATATTATTTAGGTGTTAAATTATTCGCTTTTATACCGCATTTTATGTTAGAAGTCCTTGTGAACTTGCATGTTACTGGTGCTATTTACATTTTTACTTGGTGCTGTAATTTGAGCTTTTTTAATACCACTTAGCCTATTTTTTTCTATTTTATATCGAGGTTGTTATATTTAGTTCAGGTGAAATCAGCTCATGTCAATTTAGACAGATATTATCACGGGATTGTATTAAGTTAGGCTTAGTTACGCTTATTGAGAAAAACTTTTCGTAGATAAAAATCTAAAAATACACTGCTTAGTAATACTTTTCATGTTTTCTGAATACTCTGGCTAAATATGAAGAACCGATCTCATCTCTACTTCCATGGTACATTAGAAACAGATGTTATCAACACCTTATATGAAATCACTCAATTAATAACAATCCCACAAATCAAGCCATAAATTCTCAAGAAAACTTTTCGAATATTCTACAAAACGTCGGTCAGTATACAAATAAGTGATATAATACAAAATCGACAAGTTTACGGTAATCGTTGGGTGTAAATAGCGGACAATAAACTATTGGTCTGAGGGTTAACGTTGGAATCGAGCGGCTGCTTGCCAAAATACGCCAATGTATGACACCCATTTACTTGTGCCAAAAAAAGTTGCGAGATACTTATGTTTTTACGTATCGGACTAATTATACTATATTATGTATAGGTTTCAGTATATCTGGAGGTTTTCAAGCAAAAATTTAACCTTCGTTTTTGGGCATTAGGTTATGGTATAGAAACAGGATAATAAATAAAGATTTTGATGAAGTAGCTCCAGAATTCATTGTGATCGAGCATGCAGGAATTAAACTAAAAATTTATAAAGCAACGCTGTCATTTTTACTTAGTTCAACAAATTAATAGCCACTTAATTATTTAACAACTATACATACGAAATCAAGATCGGTAGACACTCTGAAACACACCCAATTAGCCCATCGCAATGTGTTCGGACAAAAATAAAAGGTTACTAAATGCATCACAAAAAAGGTACCTCAATAACATCTGATAGTACCCATGTTAAGAAAGCCTGCTTTTATTTGATTAGATAATAATACCATACATATTTTTAATTCTCCGATAGACTATCTCTTGTCAGTGGCGTTGGCGCCAACCTAATGCGTTTCGGGGAGCTTCGGAGATCTTCGGGTTAGGTCGGGCGAGTTCGGGTGAAATTCAAAATGGCGTTGAAATGTTAGTGATGAAAATTTGTTTAAAATGTTCATATTATTTTGTGAAAAATTATTATTTAAACTGTGTTTTTTTTATTATATTTATTAAATAAAAATCCTAAGCAAAGGAAGCCTAATGTAGTTTTTTTTTTAGTACATTACCAGTGTATTTTTAACTCCAAACATGCCTTATAATTGCTAAAATGAATAAGGAACTTTTCAAACATCTTTTAAATAAAGAACTTTTTCAGAACCAAATCATTAAATTGGACAACTTACAAACTATCAAAAACTACCATTCCAGGTCAAAATATTCCTAAAAATCCTACCAAAACTGTTATTACCTAGATACCTATCTGTACTTTTAAAATCTGCAATCTGACGTCATAAATCTAAGGCTATCTCCACACGTTTTAGCTTACAAATTTTAATTCGTGAAAAAAGCTTTTAAAGAACGTTGTGATAAGCTCGGTCGTTACTTTGATAACTGAAGTAAGATAAGAGATTGGACGATAGCGGACTGCAGATTAATGCTGCTTTACGTTACTTTGGTATCTACCAGATAGGTATGGGCTATTTTTAAGTTTTATGTTAGCTTGCCTGGTTTAACGATTTTAGAGATCGCTTTTTGTTTGAAGGTTTTTTTTGGAATGATGATGTAGCTTGAGGTGGGGGATGCGATTAGTGTGCGAGGAGTGTTTGTGTGATATTAGCCTCAAAATTTACGCTAATGTATAGTATCTAACATTGCTGTTCCATTCCAGACGCAATAAAAACATTTTTTTTTCAATTATCCGTCTTAGGCCTAGGAGGAAAATAAAGCAAGAAATATTTCAAGTTCAAAGTTTGCAGCAGAGATATTAAAGTAAAAAAATAGTAGAAAATACATCTTCGGCTTAAAACACGGGTTCGGTTATCACGCTTGATGCTCTAAACAGTTGAATTTTATAATCCTTGTTAATCTTTCCAATGGGAAATACCTTTTACTTTCCATTTCGAATTGTAAATTGAACATTGTTAGCCCACACAGCCCGAAACCATCAACCTAAGAAACCTCCATAAAACTACACAAACCCAAACATGTAACTTGAATACACTTAAAAGCGTAGAGCTCGAAGTAACAAAATAATTATGCTATAAAAACGTATTACTAATCGTAAAAAAAGGCCAAAGCAAGAGAGCTTTAATAAACTGACAGTCCCTACAGATAGTCATCTAATAAAACTCGTAGGACAATATTATCGATCGTCAAAGAAAAGGGAGTGACACTATATTACAATAACTAACGCTAAAGAAAGAGACGCAAGACAAAAAACTGAGGCTACCGGCGCGAGCGCACCTACCACCAAACCCCGATAAATCCGACCGCACCGATGTATATCAGTTACATTGACGGCTACACAGGTCGCCGTGTATTTAGAATAAGAACAAAAGGCGTGATGGATATAGAATTGTCTCGTTTGGACTTGTTTAAGGCTGTATTTGTCGTAACAAATAGTTCATTGTTTGGCGTTTGAAACACTAAACGGCACGATGTATCGATATTCGATCGGAGCGATTGTCGCCGTCATTTTCTTGTAGCTGTATGTAAGATTGGACAGCATTGTGAACGGAGAGTGGGGAACTTGTTGTGAATTTAGTGGGTCATAACATTTTATAGTAAGTTTTGTAGCTTTTCCCATAACTGTAATTGAATAATCAGGGTTTATGTTATGTTACTCTTTGACTGAACTTTTTTGTATTATTTACATATTGATTTAAAACAGATACAAAGATAGTCATATAACAGACACGAGCAGCAAATACCATGCCGTGGTATGGCAATTCGGAATTTTTAAATGGAAACCGTTGTAATCCTTATAACATCATCAATTTTCTTAATAGTTACAATTTCTTCAACAGATTTTTTTCTTGCTCCGATTTATGAATTCACAGTCTCTGTAACACAAGACACCAACAATCGGTCCACACGAAGAATAAATCACACTTACACCACAATCCACATCTACCAACCGAACTCTATCAAAATCAAAGGTAACATGATCTTAACAAAATACCTGACCTTATAACAAATGTGTTAAACGGTTTGGAAATATAAACACTAGCGGGCATTGTTCTCGCGATAGCCATCTGAACACAAAGGCTTGACGCGTATCGTGGTAGCGGGCCCAAGTGACTAATGAGTGTCGCTTGCGCCCACCCAACGAGAGCCCTGTATTATGAGACGCCTATTAAGTTATTTGGATTTAGATTGTTCGGGCCTACAATTGATAGGGTGGAAAGTGTTATTGAATGTTTTGAGATGTTGTTAGACCTCTTTGGTCAAAGAGATTCGAAAGACGAGAACCGAGATATCTTGTAAATTGATACGAAGTAAAGAAAATGCTTCGATTAGCAGTGTTTAAGGCAAATACATTCATGAAATATTTGCGTAACCAAGCCTTTAAAAACCTCGAAGAAAGACAAAAGACATAGGATCCCGAAATAAAATGGTATTGTTTCCTATGTTCTTTACTTCTCAAGAAGTTGCCCATCATCACATATTAAACCAACATTTCCATTCTTCAGCCGCCTAGTCCAAACTCAAATCTTCCCTGCTAAAATGAATCTAACACGTACCAATTTACATCACCGTCCGATAGTATACACCCTCTGTTATCAGAAGCTGTGATCTTGTTCGAAGTAATAGTATCGTCGGCAGGGACCGGACAACCCCACTTTAGAGTTAAGCCGTTTGACAGGGTAACCCGTACACGGGGTAACTCATATCGCAGTGTTACCTTTTGTTCGAGTTACATCCTCGAAACCCAGCGAAATGGTTAACACCTTCATTAGGGTAACCACGTGAAGGGGTTAACCCCTTCAATAACTTAACCCTTTGAAGTGGTTACCTTCACGAAAGGCTTTTATTCGTGTTACCCTGAATTACCCACTAAACTTGAGCTGCATACTTGCACCCTAGCGGCCCCTCATTGCTTTACTAAGACTACAGCTGATTTTCTTCTATCGCCGACGTGTCGCGCCGCGACTCGCGCCTCTCGGACAAACTACCTACGCGCGAAACTTCATATAGGTAACTAGCTGTTGCCCGCGACTTCGTCCGCGTGGTTAGAAGATAAAGTTAGGAATTTTTGAACGAAAGCCCTTGAAGATTGATATTGTCCCCCGTATTTGCCGCATTTTCCATTAAATCTTCGCTCCTATTAGTTGCAGCGTAATTTTATATACCTACCTCAAATCAAATTTTTTAGATGAAATTATTTATAATAATTTAAAAAAAAAACAAGTTTTTTTTCATTTTTTGCATTTTCTGAGAAGATTTGACGGGTGAATTTTCGATTGAAAATTAGAGTGTTTTTTTATATTAATTCAAAATAAGGGGAAAAAATAAATATTTTTAATCAAATAAATTACAGCGTATTTGGGACACATAAAAGTAAGCTTTCACCAAATTTCGTTACAAAAATAAATTTTTGTAAAAGATAAAAATAAAAAACCACAATCTTGGTTTTTTGGATCTTTCACATAAATTTTGAGGTTATGTGAAAAAAATGTAAACACAAAAGTTTTAGATCTTTTTATTACCTACGACTTTGCCATTTGACTTTTTTTGATACGAATTTTACTTTTGCCGGAAATCGAGAAAAACCGTTTTTTACTCTTCAAACGTCACTCCCACCCCCTTCCCGACCTCAGATCGCCCGTAAATTATTTTTCATTTCATTTTTATAATATTCCCCTACTTTTCTAATGGGTTTCAGCCTACTATTTTTTTTTTTTGGTTTTAAAAATTATCGACCCTGGTGTACAAGTATAGACACGAAAAATATATATCACAACGTTTGAAATGTGCGACAAGCAAAATTAAACTGTAAGGTCATATCCACAATGATTTTTATTCCATGTTTACAAGTCGCTCGGTAAATGCAACAATGGCGCCGCTGGGCGGTAAGATGTCACGTGCGCTCGTGGTTATACTATTTTCAAACTAATGTCTATGATAAAGAGTGCATATTACATTGTCTTAGGTTGGAGTGGGTTACCCTGTTACAGTGTTACAGGGTAGTGAAAGGGTAACCTGTTCGGAACAGGGTTACAGTAATCCGTTCGAAGGGGTAACATATGTCATAGGGTTTTTTCTTGAAGCGCTTAAAAAAACCCCTTCAAAAACCCTTTCAATGAGTATCCGGCCGGTCCCTGATCGTCGGTCGATACTGCACCGCCATTTTTCTTGCACAACAAAGGATGAAATCGACCGTGCGTTGCCGGCTTTAGTAATGAGAGATCGCGGCGCAGGAGACGGATCGAAAGATGCCGTAAATCATGAGAGGTATCGCATATCATTCGCACATTCTAAAGCACTAGAAATTACAAATTTTGTTGCAGAAATGAAGTCCACCGTAAGACTTGTTTGAATTCCAAATCAGATGCATAAAATCTTCCGTAAGATGCCACTGTTTTCAGAAATATTTCTTTTTTAATTACAACAGAAATAACACGTTAGACTGTAGCGCTCACGTTGCTACCATCCTTGTTGATTGATTACTACTATAAGACATGAGGAATTAATTTACCTATCTTGGATATACATATTCTGTATGATTCCAACTGTCCAAACTGCCGAAATGGGATCGAAATGATTAGAAACAGCAGAGTTTGCAGGCTTTACTCATTAAAGTGGTTTCCTGTTGTTTTGGATGTCGACTTGATCCTGTCAATGTGCCATTAAACAAAACCGTGATTGAATAATAATTCAGTGTTACAAGCATCACTTGCTGTCAATCGGGCCTAGTAGAAGCTCGTGCCACTACACGAATTTGACTTCCTAGTGTCCTAGTGCTCCAATTAAACTAAATTTAAATTAAACAAAACTTGAGAATCAACTGTTGAGAGTCCGCCTATAGGTGATCTAAAGGTAGTCCTTTAAGCCGCTACCGCTTGTACCTCGTGGCTGGACGCGGCCGCAGTGGGCGACGCATCACCTCCGCCCTCCGTGGGGTGTATAATGATTCACTCGATCGCCACGATTACTGCTCACACGAAATATGGACGAAGGTGTTGAGATTAGGATTACTATTATGAGAAATAAATCATTTTTGAATATAATAAATAGATGGAAATGATTCTGGCTACGACAATATGATTGTAACTGGCAGGTACAGGCCACCTATAGAACTGTTATCTTTCTTTTTCATCACTCATAGAACATAACGTTTTATCAACTATTCTGTCTTAATTGACAAATTCCAATTCACAGAGTTTTATGAAAAAAAACTTATACCACATATTTTAAATTTGTGTTTCGATTGAAAATGAGCAATTTAACACCCATTCCTTGCCTTTCAGAAGCGAGAACTTGTTCTATTTTCTCTTAGTGTTTTAATTGAAATAGTTTGCGAAGAATCAATTTGTAATTACAGCACCTTGATCACCAATCTGAACTGCGTTATAATAACTGTCTGTGGAGCTACGAAGCATGTTTACTTTTGGATTTTATTTGTCAAAATATAATTCAAAATCTAACAAGCCAGCAGCTGGTTAATCTCGGTTACTTAAACCACTTGCCTTGTATATGAATCAGTAAACCGCAACACCTAAATAAGCATATTCAATAGTTATTTTGAGACTTAGATAAAATTGTTTTGTTGTAATTTGTATGGCTCTGATATTATAGTGATTTGTGAAACAAAAGAACTCCCAATGACGTTTGGAATATTAAATAAGGTATTATAGATAACATGTTGAACAATGACTTTATCGAATTACTCGATTTGTTTTCCTTAATAATTTTGAAGTTTTAGGTATGGCTATAGGAACGGATAGTAGAGTGGTATAAGGCTGTCCCGGCAAAGGACAAACATGCGTGTGATTTGAGAAATATGTTCAATTAATAAGTCCCGGAATTTACTCTATTTCTTCTTCACTTTATTATTATTTTCAGAACATTTTTTGTGAGACTGGATGTTACGAATAAGTTAGAAGGACTTGAAATGAAATAATTTAGTCTGCAAATAGGATAGACGTCATCGATTTTACGGTATGTAATTTTTTAAGCTTTAGACATTTCGTAGCTGGCTGCTTTAAGAAGACACGTCAAATCAAACTCAGAGCTCATCGCCTCTCTGACAATGTAGCTTCATCGAAGGATTGTCCGCATATTCAATATTACCTTTACCAGTTCCTAAAAATTACAAAATACATTTAAACATTTTAATCAAAATTTTTTTCTCAATATGGTAATTTTAGTAACTCCATTATAATACGCATCCGTTTTAGGCTTAAATTTATCGATCTTAACACTGCTTTGATGGTATCTCGGTATAATTTATGTATCTACAGCGCGATCACAGTTTGACAGATCGCTATCTACAAAACGGTCAAGCGTGAACCGAATAACAGTAATTATAATTCCGTCGCGTTACTTATTTGGTATTAAGTACTGTTTTTTGCCGAGTATTGAAATTAATTGTGTCCATTTAAGTAACTGAGGAAGGAAACTTTATATAAATCTTTTGATATAATTATTAACATACTACCTAACGTGATGATTGAATCTGGATGCCGTATTCTAGAAGCACACAGACCAAAATGCCGGTTGATGTCATGCTGTGTTTATCACCTTCAATTGGTACTAAGTAGAGATAAAAAGTCAGAGAGAGTCAATTAGATGTGTTATTCGACAATAAGGCTGTGAGTCTTGCAACAAAAGAGCAGTAAGTAACTTAGTATCACAATATCAACATTTCATCGTCGAATGCGCCAAGCGGTAATAACCAAGCGGCAAAGTTGATTGCAAATCCAATGTGCGCGACATGTCGCGGGTTTGATCCCCGTTTAGGAAAAGTATTTGTAAGGACTTGACTGCTTGTGAAAGTCCCGCGACATAGACGAGTCGTTTAAAAAAACGCACAAATTGCAATTGACGTATCAAATACTTAGACTCTATGCTAACTCTACAATAACGTAGTACCAACAAAAACAAAATTGATCAATCAAAAGATGATGCTCCAAATTCAACAATTTAACAAACAAGCAAAAATTGAAACCAATCATCAAATATCACGAGTAATACATGAACAAACAGCTTACGACAAGCAACTAACCTAATGCTACAAGGTGCACACACTGTATCACACAAATAGATCTCACTTCTCTAATTAAAGATTATACACCTTTTTTTGAAGATCCTTATCTGTTACCTTGGGGGCCACCGACTCTTAAAATAACGTAGCTATTGTGGGAGCGAGAGGATGTACTAAGACATGTAGAGCGCTGTCTCTTTCGTAAGTCGGCGACGGCGTATCTTTAAAAGCTGATGGTAGGCTGACGGTCACGATACTGTATTAATTTTATTAACAGTCGCTATTAATAACAAGTTATTATTGTAAATATTGTCGGGATCCTTCTTGAGATAAATGTTTTCAGATATTAAGTTGTCTTTAGTTTTATCTTTAGTACGCAGCAGTTTACGTCCAGTCATAGTCTTGGGGACCCAAAGATATGTTTTGCTTGTTTCTTAAGTTAGTTAACACCTTCAAAAAGTATTGCATATTGTACTTATATGTGGTTATAAAGTTGATGTGTATTTTTGGGACAAGCCAACTTCTTGTGCCTATTTATACGGGTAACAGAATATTCAATTTCGTCCCTGGGGGACGACGAGCTTAAATGACTCGGTGATATTCTTGGCTATCATTGTAACTAGAAGCACGTAGACAGTAAATATATTCGGTCTTTTGGACAAGCTTCTTCGACTTCCCATTGTTCTTTTGGCCCTAATTTTTCCTCTTTAAGGTTCTCCAAAATGTTTAGTTCCTTAGTTTAATTTAAAAGGTCTGATGAATCACGTCTGAGGTCCAAAGCCTGTCACAGATTGAGTCCCCGATACATGGCTTGTTCAGGGAATCAACACGAGCGAATAACACCCGATCGAGACCAATTTCGCAAAAACTACACAACGCGATCCGTTGTTCCGATCGCTGATAGCAGTGGTAGGGTTAGCAGGTGAAGTGGGGGGTTATGGCCTAAGTGTTAGCTAAGATGTAACGCCAAACATAGCTTTGATACAAAATATTAATTTGACGAAATTTGAAAAAATGTTTTTTCCCGGGCTGTGCTTATCGCATCCCCTTTTTCTATATGACCTATTTACCACCCAACCTCACCCGAGGTCAGATCTCTAAGATTGGGTCGAAATGAGTTCCTATAGTACCACTTCATATCAATGAAAAATTTCTGAATTACAAGAGATTTCCCGAAAATGAACAAAAACACAGCATTTATAGTGATATTAATATTTGTTAATATATATTCACATAACAAGAAACACACAGAAAATCATAAACCAACACCAATTGAAACCCAAAAGAACACTCAACAAAAACCTTACAACAAAAATAGTTGTGCTGTCGCTACTCCGCCGGCGTATCGAGCGATCTAATATTATTCTGGGAACGGCCTTAATAAGTCACTACAGAATGTTATCTGTACCATTTTATCGGTTCACGAGATAAGCATCTATATCCAATTAGCCTTACAATGCAATATGGGCCGTCTCAGCACCAGCTCCCCAGTTATGATGGGCACTGTGTGTTTTCAGTTTTATGTGCTTTTTGGGTGCTTTAAGATGTACTCGTGATGTTACGAGGCATGTTCGTGTGTTAATGCTGATGGTTTTTGTTTCTTTTTGGATTATATTGTTGTTTGTGTGTGGTGTTTCTATTGGAGAGTTTTTTCCTATGAATGAAGTTTGTCAAGTGATTGAAAGTGAACTATAAGGACAAAATCGGTACATCAGATGGGGATCGGCACGGGGATGGGATTTTGTGTACGAAGTTTCTTAATTTATAAATCTTTTGCATCAAGTTTAATGACGTTCATATTCACTTTAACGATCAAAATAATAACAGAATGGGATCTTACAATGTTTCAGAAATGTGCACCTTTGCAAATCTAAAACCCGCCAGTGTGTCAGCACAATGAAACAACATACATAAAATTGATTTACGAATAAAACATACCTTGAATAACTAGCTTTAAAATCCAACCAAAAATTCTGTGCGTCACTATCTAAAATAACAAAAAACAATCTATTTACAAGTCAAAGCGAGATCGTTATCTGGATCCGAGTAAAATAAAACAATCCATCTGTTTGGTATCACCGTGAGATCGCATTACACGTGTCCCAAGGTGTCTTGTGAGGATCAGCTGGTTCCTGCAATTGAGATGCATATAGATATTAATGTAACACTTAATGTTCGCTTTTGTGTTTTGAATGACTAGTGTTTGCTGGCCTATTGGTGGCATCCAAATCCCCGCTTATTAGACAAGTAAAATTTTTGCGAGCGCTAACGCTGTCGGCATCGCTCTAATTAAACTGATAAGTCTTGTCGAAATCACCACCAAGTGCCGCAGGTTCAATCCTGACGTAGGACTAACAAGCGTTTTTGTTATCCATGAATGCATTTCTTGAGTCTGGGTGCATTTTATGACTTGAACGTTTGTGAAAAGCCCAGCGACACAAGGGTTTGTGGAAAAGTGAAGTCGAAAATTAAAAAAAAAAGCTTTTGGGAAATATGTCTTATTCTCAACAACATACGGGTTAAAATTAATTGAATGAATATGAACATGTTCAAGACATCTGAACATACACAATATACTCTTTTATGTTATTCCTGGTTCCTTTGTTGATGATCACACCTCATGGTTGGGAGCTCGGCAGGCGTGGTGACCCCGCCGGTAATTTGATCGCCCGATTATCGCCACCATCTCGCCATCACATAAATGTACCGATAGAATAAAAAGTTGATTTGTTCATTAATGTTACACAAAAATAAAACATCAAAGGTTGGTTGAGTTTTAAAAGCAACTATAAATGTTAAATTCTTCTGAAATCAAAGAAAAACAACAGCAACAGATGAATTATGCAATAAGCTATGCTAAGCAATTTTACAAAATATGAAAATCAACTCTTCTAAATACCCAAAGATGACACAGAAATACTCAAATAAGGCAATATACCAATGTGACCACAAAGTAATATTCTCTAAATTCGTTTCATTATAACCATGACAACTTTTGCTGCCACTACGTCCAGCACCTGTGGCGGGGTGCGGTGGGGTGGGGCGGGGGGAGCTGATGGTACTGATAACATATCGATTGACCGCCTATCTACCATCGACGAAACGAAACGCATCACTCGATACCTACGTTTCGTTACCTGGCTGTTTGCCGCGCTTTTTATTTTTGTTTCGGTAGTTGCGGTCGCGTTTTATGGCACAGTTGAGTGGCACACTGATTAATTGGGAGTTTATTTCGCGATGCTAATTTGTTTTTGATGATGATTTGACAGATCGATCCCTTTAGCGTTATGAAAGTTTCTTGTATTCATCTTTGTGTAGTGGATTTTGAAGATATATAACCAGCTTGAGGTTTTATATGTTACTAGAGGTATTATTGTAACGTTTTAAAAATGCGTGAGGAACGGCCCACTTGAAATAAACCTAAATAAAATTATATCTAATATGGATTATGACCAGCTAGTGATAGTTTTGTAAATAAGCTTTATTTAATAAACTCAGCTTTTTGTGAAATGGTTTCCTTGAAAATACTTTTTAAATTAACTACCAAAATCGACATGACTAAAACCAGGAACTGTTTAAAATATTTTGGTATAAGATGCAGTGAAGATACTCATAGGACAGCAACCTTAACATAAACTTCACGTTAACAATTTAAATACCCACAATAATTGTTTCCAGCCCAAAAATCAACTACACCCACAGATTCAATTGCAGCACAGCATACAATCATTACAGACATGTAACTATAATTTTTAAACAATAAAATTCATTGAATGTTTAAATTACAAGCAACAAGGTTACAATTTAAAGTCATTATGTAAATTTAATTTTACACAATTGTAACCGGTAATATGAAGATTGAGAGATAATAATTATGAATACAGTAGCTCACTGATAAGAATCCATGTGCTGATGTGCATAGACCGACTTAGAAACTGCCGAGATTCTGAAACGCAAATTGTACTGTTTGAAAAGAATTCCATTTTACCACTTCACGAAAACATATGATTGAGCTCGTTTAAGGTGGTTTAAGAGTGAGAGAATTTTGTTTCAATGGAATGGAGATGATTTTTTGGTTAGGTTAGGTAGTATGGTCAAATACAAAAACCACTTTGAAACTTTTCAATAACGTACATAGAGACAAATAAAAAGTCAACTGGCAAAAGGGCATACAAAATAAAGAAATCAATGATTCATTTGTCACCACTCATCCAAATTCTACGAAATACAAAATTTAGTAGTAAGTACATTATCATAAAAAAAAAACCTCAAACACCTAACACATCGAAACAAAAATTGGCGTGAATTCGTGAACACAACAACAAATTTAGGACCACAAAAATTCCTTCGGCCACATGACGGTCACCGCATTAAGAATCCATTAAGTTCGACCAAAACTGATTAATGTGTTATCTTCCCTTATCACTAGACTCGAGACCGGGTTGATTTATTCCTGGAGTTATCAGCGCACATGTTGGCGCCGGCGTATCAGACTTGGCTTTCTTTTATGAATTTTCGAGTAGATATGATGTACTTAGCGGCTGCTGTTTGATTTGTTGGAGCCAGGCTTGAGATAGTGACGTCATTTGGTTTCGAATAAGTGGACTCTTTGAAGGACCGTTGATACTGTTACAAATTGAGAATGAGGAATGTTGTTTTCAAATTGGAATTGAAGCTGTCATTAATAGAAGGATTATGATAAGAAGATTTTTGTAGTTTTAAAGCTATGTCATTGGATCCGGCTCCGCTTCCTCCATAAATAAATAAATTATGGAGTATTCTCTACAATGTAACATGTTTAAGTACCTTCGACAGGTCTTCACAACACTTTGGACAGTAATTTATCCTATCCTATTTTGTTATCCTACAGGAATCTCAATCAAAGATACATACTTAATAAGAAGTTCTTAAAATCATTATTTGCTCTCGGCTTTCATAGCCGTTTCTAAATCTGATGGGAATGGTGTAAAGGAGAACGGTTACTTAATAGACCTATGTGATAATATCAAAATATTGCATGGAGTATCTGATACGTGGTATAAGGTGAGATCTCATTGAAAATGTCTCAAAGCCTTGTCCCTTCGATTTATTTACTATATACTTACATTGATTTTCCACTGAACAGGACAGACGATCGTGTCTGTGTTTATTCCGTAGTCAGTAATTGGTGTCCAAAGCTAATTTTTTCAAACAAATAAAACAAGAATGTTAAACAGTGCCAAAGCAACGGAAGCGAATAAAACCAGGCAAACAGCATTAAAAATAAGAAAACAACAAACTAAGACTTATTAAGGCACACATGATATCACAAAAACTTAATCGATGATAAAAGATAAGGTATGGACGAAAAAATAATAGTTTTTATGTAAATGAACGTTGCATACGAGATGAGAGATAAACAATCTAAGACGGGGATCGCACACAAGGGCGGACCTTGTGTGAGTTTAGTGGTGTTATTTGTGCTTCACGGGAAACGTGTAAACAATGGTATGAAGACAGAGTTATATTCACCGGACGACGAATTACGATAGAGCGAGAAAATAAAATGATGTAGATGTAGAGGAAGCTATGAATTTTGAAAAGGTCGAGATTCGTTTGAAAACTTGATTCAATGATGTCTTAATATGAAAAATAAAAGCCTAAAGCTATGTTTAGTGTCTAACCTACAAAACAATCTAAAAAACTAACGTTACTGCACCAAAAGCAAATTCAAGTTACAAAAAACCTTGACCACTATGTCCTTAGTACAAAACTAAACCTTATATCCAGTCCGGAGCTCCGCGTCCATTCCCAATGCGTCTCGTCACTACGTTCGGCCACCTGCGTCCGTATCTAGCAAATCATAACCTTGCCGGCTATCGGTGGATCAGCGCCGAATCTCGCTGTAACTGCGCACTTGTGCCATATATGCGCATAAATGTACTTTATGTAGGCAAGCAAAAAGTTACGGTTGGCAACTAATGGTCCTGCTGGCGTTCTGAAATGGTTGTTTTTTGATTGTATTGAAATTTGGGTCTGTTGGTTCTGCTGAAATCCATGCAACTGATAATTATAAAACATTCTATTTTTTAATAAACGGCCTACGCTGTCTTCTTATTACTTAATCTACGTATCGCGAGGGTTTCATGAACACTTGTGTCACATTCACAAGACAACCATACTCAGAACAATTCGTGGACCACTAAAATGGTGGAATCGAACCAACGACATGTCGCGTACAGTGTGTTTAGCGTGGCGACTCTACCACTCTATATACGGTTAAATGAATTGAATTATTAAATCTAGTACTAGAACTTTCAGCACTTGTAGGACAATAGCAATGGACATAATAGACAGTTTTAAATCTGAGCGACATTTTTTAATACCGCGAAATAGTTATCTTAATATAATTATCAGTTCCTACCAGTTTTCTGTTAGCAAAATTATTAGATGACATAAAACTGGTAGAGATAAAATCAGTCTCGTGCCAAAGCTTGTTCTTATCATTATCAGGCGTCATTTAAATAATTGTATTGAACTTTAAAATATAATAAAAGTTTTTAGTTAAGTGACAGATGTTTTGTTTCAATAGTTTTAAATATGGAACTACTTTTTTATGAATATATTAGCAGGAGTAGCTTGTCACTTTTGTAATTGCATATGCCATTGAAGTTTGCGGTCATGTCCTTGGGTATCTATAATTTTGTCATCGTTTACAAGTGTTATCCAGCAAAAACAGGTAATTGAAGCCAGACAGGTATTGCTTGAAAAGTAAAGTATTCAGCTGAATCGATGAAGCACAACCCAAAATGCTTGGGAAAAGGCTAAGCAAAAGAAAATTTATATCATCACACAGCTAACCTCTTTTTGCATCCTTAAAAGCTATACACTTAGCTACGCCTGGCATCTTCCATAAATAAATAAATAATGTGATATTCTCTACAATGTGTGTTTTAGTACCTTCTAAAGATCCTCGCAACACTTAAGACGGTAGTTTCGCACCATTAATGGTAAAGGAATCTCAATGAGAGATACATACTTAATATGAAGTTTTTCTTAAATGATATTTCCTCTTGCCTTTCATAAGCATTTTTATTGAAGACTTGCATATTTTATACGCTACAGACATTAAGAAAAACATTATCTAACTATAGCATACATGAACAAGGTGATAGAAATGCCACTTCCTATACGTTTAGAATTTCTAATGTAATGTGTCAAATAGGTGTCAATAGGCACACAATTTTATTGAAAAAAAACTTTTGTTTGAGCGTCAAGAAGTGACAACATAAGTACTTACACATCCACAAACTTTCATCACTTTAAAACAGGTGAGAAAATGAAACTCTATTTTAGACAAATGGGCAAACATTTCCTCTATAGGGCATTAAACGTGTGGACAATACCAAATGTCAAGTGGAATCGATAGAATACTATGTAGAAGTGCATTGTGACCTACTTGGGGGGAAGTTTTCCTCTATGTCACCTTCTGTCCGTCTCGGTGACGTCACGAGGTCGGTTAGGGACTGTTCACACGAGCACCGAAGACGTTCGTTATTTATGGACGATATCAATTTTAATGTGGGTAAATTTGTGTATATAATATATAAATGTGTGGATATGTTTTGAGTACTGACTAATATTTCAATTTCTTTTTTTCAGGTAAGTCGAGATTTTAAAAAGAGTTATTTCTCTACTGTCAAATTGTAAGTGAAACAACAATCGGGTATCGGCTCTACAAAAAAAATAATTGACTTTTTAAGTTACTTTATACCGTTTCGCAGATTTTTTCATTTGCATTGTAACAATAAGCTAGCGGCTAGCAGGTAGTTATCAGTTATTTTCTTAGAGCTCATAACGAATTCCGAGAACTGAACCTTGCACAACTTCCGTCGTCCAGGGGCTACTATCAAAAAATCGCCGCTAGACCGCCGCGCGACGTGTATGGCGCGCAGCTTTTTTATTTGACATTTTATACAAGTTTATTCAAAGAGCGATAGTATCGCTGACTCTTATCTTTCAATGCAACGTTACCGCGAGCCCGGGGTGATAGCATCTGGGGCCAGCCATTGCTAGTTAAACCAACCTGATAAGGGATCGGCCGCGGCTGTGTGAGTGCGCGTCCACACGCGGCGCGCGCGTGTGCGGGGAGGGGCGTGCGGCTCGCCGGCCCAGTCACTCACTTTACGCGGCAAAAGTATGACGGCTGAAATGTCGCGCGCGCAATTATACACTAAATAAATACTAAATAGTGGTGTGCTGTGAATATTATGTTATTGTGGTTGCGGTACCTGAAGCAGCTGGAGGTGGCGGGCGGGGACGCGCCGCCAGGTGGCGCTGCGGACTTCAAAACAATGTGTAAGATTTGTTTACATATCGGTCGGTGCCTGAGTGTTTATGTTGCTTTGTTTTCCGATATTTTTCCTTGGTTTCCAATCAAAACTGGTCTTGGCACCCTTTGTCTCGTTTCATTTGCATCTGGCATTAGACAGGCGGCTTGTCTGTTCAATCTGCGATGGGAATCAATGAGTTATCTTGAGAATAGACAAAGATACCGTTTGGAGGCATGTACCTCGGTGTGTTCAATGAAATGTTGTATCAAATAACAATTATAGTGGTTACTAACTCGCATTGCTATCGTTATCTGTTCAACTTTGACATTTTTACTTGTTGCCCAACTCCTTGTTCAAGTTTCTTACTCATCGCGTAGACTTTAAACTTTGGAGGCATGTCGCTAGACATGTCATATCGTCTTTGTCAAAACAAAAACAAAGGAAATTCCTGGCTGCAATTCTTTTTTTTATCGAATCGTTAGGTACTTACTTCTCCTGCAATCCTGGTACCGCAGTCCGTCAAACGTAAACATGTTTTGAATATGAATCCAAGGAAACATATTTCATTGGTTTTGTTGACATTAGATAAAACAATTCTTGGTATTGTCAACAGGTTTGTACGCTAAATAGTTTATATTATAGATTCCGGAATTACTCAGGCCCCAATTAACCGTTTAAATGTACTGGAAAATAGTTTGGGAATACCGAATAATATTAAACAATAATAATAATAATGTACTCATGTACGTATGTGAATGTACTCATTCAATGAAGTGATAGGTTGATCATTAAATGTGGAATTAAATGTTGCTTTTTATTTTAAGTAAAAAAACAGCCTGTATTACGATGCCTTTTGTGTATAAATCGCATTTAAGGATGTACTAATGGGTAGTTTGGCCAAAATAATGTTGAATGAATAAACATGGCTCTTAATTTAAAGGAGAAAACCAAACTCCATAGAAACTTGGGCCTGGCGTTACAGAGCTGGAATTTTGCCATAAATTAGAGAACTTAGGAAGATTTCACGAGTCCAATTTTCACGACACTCAACAATGGCCAAATTGGTAAAATCAGACAATGTTTACACTGATTGTTAGTCTTAGCGAAACCTCCTTTTTAAAGTGAAACCTCCTTCTCAAGATCCTTAGTGAAACCTCCTTCAAAACCTGGGACCTGACAAGCGGTGCGCTATAAAGGACGGAGCGCGCTTAGCAACGCTCTCTCTCATGTCTCTCTCTCACACTCTCTGCTGTCGAGATCGCTGGAACATATGGCCGTCTCCTGCGTTGTATTTATTCAACTGTAGCGCTTGCAATCTACCATGATGAGGTTTAGGTACCTACCTACTTACTTAAAAAGCGATAAACTCAGATTAATATTCGTGAAAACTTCAGCAGAAAACTGTTTACTAGATAAGGCCTACTTAGATCAATAATGACATATTTAAACATTGTATTTACTACCAGGGGATTTTTTGATGCTATCTGAAATTACAGTAAACTGAGATTGCAACAATAGGTTTATTAAAATAAAAACTGTATTATTAAGATCGTTCTTTATTAACCACCTTCGTTAGGATTATCGTAATATAATAATACAGGAATTGTGCAGGAGTAAAATTGGTCCATGGTGTGGGCACAGCACCCAACCAATCTTCGAATTTCTATTGTGTTGCAGCGGTCTGTTGCTATTCCACCATTAATGAACTCATGGTACAGTATCCACCAATCGTCAGAAGAGCAATATCCAGATCCGGTTTTCCAGCAAAGGTCAGCAGGAATCCAGGCATCCAATATGCAAGCAAGGGTCAGTCAGAAGGCAAATAGTTTCGGAGTCCAGTATTCGAGCAGAGGTTTAATATTGTAATAAATCTCGAGAATTTGAAAAACACATTCACGCGCTCGAAGATACGAAAAGCGAATGTCACTTATGAAAGCACGATGACAATTATCAGACGTTGACATTGGCATTTGACATTTGCTAGTGTAATCCATGTGAAATAAATGAATCGATGCGTTAAAATCGATTTTTTCTATTATTTATTTCCTTTAATGATTTTTTAATCGTGCTTACATAAACAAGTTATTAGACACCAGATTTTTTATTTTACAATTATTTGAATATAAAAAAAGGAATTACACTAAAATAAAGGCTAAGGCTGATCTATATTTGCCCAAAGAATTAGTATTGCCATACAACACTGGCAATACTAATTCTTATTCTTCTGGGTACGTTTCCCGATTTTAACAATGATGAAGATGTCTTTTTTGACGCTTTGTAAATAATGTATATTTTTCATTTTATATTGATATAGTTTTAAAAATATAATATCCGCTAAATCGATTATATCCTAGGTACACTCTATTGTTTAATGCTAGTGTTTGCAAATGAAGTTATGTACAATAAAATAAATACTTTAACGGTTTACAAAGGTTGTTTTAAATAGAAAAATAGAAATGTACTTTTTTTTAGACTTGGCCATTGTAATTGAGGCTAATATTTAAATGGGTAAACAAAGAAAAATAGTAGAATTTTTTGGTACATATTTCATTCGTGTAACGGCTAGGCCCAGAATCGGGTTTCTCCTTTAAAATAATCTGAACATAGGCCGTTAAATTCGTCCATAATAGACCTATTTGCATCAAAAATCACCAATGAAAACATTACAACAATTTTAGAGGCTTTTCGCTTTCAAATAACTTGGCAAAACTCAATAAATACCGAAAATAACATGTAGAGGAATGAAAACAAACAATTAGACTCATAAAGAAGGCCCAATGTGTGTCCAAAAATCAAAATAAATAAATGTATTTGGACACAGCGCTATACCGTACCTAATGATACCAGTTTTCCCCGAATTCGCGATAAGACTGTCGTTAAGATTGGTTCGTTTTTATCTGCCTTGTGTGATAGCCTCCGCAGTACCTATTAATGTATTATATAGGATTTTTATTGCCCTTAAGATAGTATATCAGAAAACGAACCAATGTAAATCATTGATAAAAAAATAATTATATGATACTTAGATCTTCTTTGGGTTAACATACAGCCAGAACACTGCTTCTTTCATCTCCAATTTTAAAAGTAAAAAATCGACGAACAAGAACTTCAAAATACATGCTGCATGCCAACAACCCTATCTAAAAAAAATATTTGAAAACTTTAAAACACAAATTAGATTATATGACACTTAGATCTTCTTTGGGTTAACATACAGCCAGAACACTGCTTCTTTCATATCCAATTTTAAAATTAAAAAAGCGACGAACAAGAACTTCAAAATACATGCTGCATGCCAACAACCCTATCTAAAAAAAATATTTGAAAACTTTAAAACACAAATTAGATTATATGACATTACAATATCAGATGATAGATATATATCTTAAGTAGATACCAAATCACGTTGCAACCACATCAGAATGTATTTTTGAATATCGAACTCGTGAGGCGTGTTCCTATTTTGACAGCTCCTGTCACTGTCAACTATGTCCAAAGAGGTCATGTGTAATAAGTTGCGTTAGTATCTTGTTACTTCATCATAAGTCGAACTGTGAGTGATTGTAACCGAATTTTAATTAAAAAATTAATGTTACAATTTATCGCTTTGTTTATGTTTATAAACGTGCTAAATTAAAAATAATTTTGTGAGGTTAATGACATGTAATTAGACGCTCACTAACAGTATTTCAAAACATTACAGTTTATCTAGAAATTTCTTATCCTACGTTAATATCTTTGTAGTTTTTTTTTTAGTTTCTAGCTAGATGGGGTGGGTATTCTGTTGGGCCTGATAAGGTGTATTATCCAAATAAGAAAAAAAACTATCAGTCAGCCAGCACTCAGACGTGGCTTACGATAAAAATGACGTGTGTTCCGCTCAATGGGAGCCAGCCTCCCGATCTCGCTGATAAGACGGGGGAGCCTTATCTTCGTTCTGATTCCACGTTCATTATCAAATTGTACGTCTGTGTGTGTGAGCGAGACGGAGAATGTTAATGTGTACGTGTTAATGTGGGGTGTGATTCTTTTGAATCTAAACGGATTTAAAGGTCAATTTATTTTTGGTTAACGTCTGTTTATTGCTGATAACCAGTAGATTTTGACCTGAAACTATATTCAGTTATGTTTTTAATTTTGCAATTATTGCTTGTTTATAAAAAATATATTATCAACTTATGTATCTACTTTGTTGTTAGTTAATTGTCAGTTGTCAGCTTAATCCTATAATTAGACAGCTAGTTATGACTATTAGACATGACAAGTGGTCAACTGAGAGCCTACCTTGTGCTAAAAACAATGTATAAAGGAATTATTTTTAGACAGACATTTTTATTAGACGGAAAATTAAGACATGATAAGCTCAATTATTAAAAAGAACGTGTCCTTTTAAAACTGAAACTTACCAAATTTTAAAATCATTGTTTAATAACAGTTAATATATTATCTATCTATACTAATATATAAAGCTGAAGAGTTTGTTTGTTTGTTTGAACGCGCTAATCTCAGGAACTCCTGGTCCAAATTGAAAAAATATTTTTGTGTTGAATAGACCATTCATCGAGGAAGGCTTTTGGCTTTAGGCTTTTATAAACCATCACGCTTCGACTAATAGGAGTGAAGATACAATGGAAAATGTGAAAAAAACAGGGCAGGTATAAATCATAACTTATATCTTCTACCCACGGGGACGAAGTCGCGGGCAACATGTAGTTTTTAAATAAAGCAAGAGCTACCAATGATATTGCTTATTAATAAAAATGTGAACTGTGGTTTAAATTAATACTTAACTTAAAAATCATTTTTTGGTTCTAAAACCCCAGTTATCTTCTCATGATTATCAAGTTTAGTCGATGTTAATTAACTTGATGCTAATCGCAACGAATTTTGGAAATAATTAACATACAAAATTAATTGTATCTCATTAAAATCATCATTGAATGGTGTGCTGGGACTCACGGTAACGTTGTGCTGCAAGAGACAATACTCTACCATTTTGGTAGTTTTCAATTTTGATGTCTGGAGTCGAGCAAAATTTGAGAAATTTTAACGTTATCCTGATGGCCTGAGATTCTACACATATTCTTGTAAAAGCGAACTTATAATTAAAACAAAAATAGACAGGTTAAACATAAAAACATTTTTGTGTAATAGGCGTCAGAAAAATATGTCCAAAGAAGCGAAACATATTCTGATGGTATTTTTTTAGGTTATACAGGATGCGGCATCTTCAAACATTATTTAACATCCTTCAAAACGTAAGGCTAAGTGCACGTAACTGTTAATTTTTAATGATTTCTCTTATTAAGGTCAGAAATTAGTGATGTTCTTTGATTTTCGAATGCCGAAAACCGCAATTGAATTTAAAATGCCATTAATAAGTATTTAAAACGTTAATTTCTGTAATTATAAGACTTGTTTTGCTGTATTTTTGTTTATTCGACAATTTACAGTTAGTATTGGTGGTTTAGGAGGCTTACAACCACCTCTAGAAATAAGGCTGTTGCAATTGATACCCCCAAATTAATTTGTTACTTAACATATTTACTTTTCTTTAACCTTTTTGTTCCTGAGTGTCGTCATAAAACGATCCCTGCGTAGGACAAGCATTTGTGTGATCCACGAATGCTTGTCCTAAGTATTTGTGTATGTGATTTGTACGTTTGTTTGTAAAACATCCTGCGACACAAGGATTAAAATACATTAGTGCGGGAGTCGTTTCTTAAAAATGGACTTGCCCGGTTATCATTTGACATCAAAATCTATATCTATAATCTATAAACTAATATATAAAGCTGAAGAGTTTGTTTGAACGCGTTAATCTCAGGAACTACTGTTCCAAATTGAAAAATTATTTTTGTGTTGAACAGACCATTCATCGAGGAAGGTTATAGGCTATATACCATCACGCTGCGACTAATAGGAGCGAAGATACAATAGAAAATGTAGAAAAAATAGGGCAGGTATAAATCACAACTTTCATCTTCTAACCACGCGGACGAAGTCGCGGGTAACAGCTAGTACTTAATAATCTTCGACCTGAGTTTTACTAAAGGTAGTATTATCAACACTTGTCACAAACAGCTCGCTGTAAGTGTTGCCAGCATCATTTTTTGGTCTCATATCAATTAGGCGACCACGTTATCAATATGGAAGTATGTTGTATTTCCTCTGATAAGCGTAATGATATTAACTCTGTTGACTTTTAATTAGCAAAATTTCCTAACAGTGTAATAAGTACCTACTTATCGGTGAACGGATAAGAATGCGCTCGCCATCTTTATTTATTTTATTTTTAATTTTATGGCTTGGTATTGGTTTTCATTTGTGTTAATATAGATATTTGAACGACGTTGCTGCTAAATATTTATTTGAACAAAGTTGATGCTAATTCTATTTTTTAATTTCTTAGAAATTCTTCGGTTTAATTTTTCACGACTTTTAAGTCTTTCCTCTTACAAATAGGCAGGTTCCGTTTTTACCCTTTAGGTGAATTAATATCTGTGTAACTTTGACGTTCAATAAGAATCTACTAGCTTGAATAAATGGACTTTGATTTTAAAAATTGATACTTACAGCATTTTTGCACGATAAAAATATTTGGCCTGCACGGGGATCGAATACCTACATGTCTTTTTTGCCGCAGTGGTCATTTCCGTGATGACCCACACCACTCGCGTACCCATGCAGTTTGTCATCACGAGTCACAATAATCAGGGAAATATGACAATTTGACATCTAACCAACCTTAATGAAAAGGGAAAATACAACCAATAGTTACCCTGTCACAGTTATTCCAGTGTAACCGATACTGGTGACAAAAATATCCAATTAATTGTTAATTACAATAACTATTAGTTATCTACTACCATCTATGATGCACATCCCTAATTTGAAAATGACGTGTTTAATGTTAATTAAGTTGATATGATTATTTGTATATAATTAGCTTGATGCCGCGTCACAAGCGTTTGTGTGATCCAAGAATGCTTGTCCTGAGTCTGGGTGCCCTAGTCCTAGCCCTAGTGTCCGCGACACTAGGAATAAATAGATTAGTGAGGGAGTTGTTTAAAAAATTGAAACGCTTAATGATACTTACAAGTGTTACCGTATGTAGAGTTAAAGATGGTTACCGTTATAATGGTTTCTATTTAAACGTGCATTATTTAAACCAGCTTCAAAAAAATACTATATTATAATAATCTTGCAATTGCAGTCTTCTGCGATAACTTGTAAAAAGTAACAGCACTAAACTCGCCCATTTTCTATTTAACTTTTATCAGCGACATTGATTTTAACAAACAATACCATTGTTAAACATTAAAACTATATTTAATAATAAGTTATCTAGCGAAAACATCGGGCGGGAATCGAACCCGTTATCGCCAGTTTAATCTACAGGCTGTTATCAATACGATCTTTTTTTCAAACATTTTGAAGGTTTGCGGTCAAAAATATTGGTTAGATGTTTATCGCTGTACAAAAATATTAACTTATCTGATTTGACTATAGTTGGTGTAAGGAAGGAAACGATTAAACAATGTATAGATATGTATATGTATGTACTACTAGCTGTTGCCCGCGACTTCGTCCCCGTGGGTAGAAGATATAAGTTATGATTTATACCTGCCCTGTTTTTTTCACATTTTCCATTGTATCTTCGCTCCTATTAGTCGCAGCGTGATGGTTTATAGCCCAAAGCCTTCCTCGATGAATGGTCTTCAACACAAAAATAATTTTTCAATTTCGACCAGTGGTTTCTGAGATAAGCGCGCTCAAACAAACAAACAAACTCTTCAGCTTTATATATTAGTATAGATGTATAAATATGGGCACATTTAGGTCTTTCGAACACAGGCAATGTGATTGCCAAATATCCGACGATGAGAATCGGGTATGAATAGCTTTAAGTGTTGAAGGGTAGAAAAACTTAATAATCCTAACTTTTATTAATAAGACTGGATATTTATCTATGCCTATATCAAGAAAGTAACACATTTGCCTATTATTTTAAATGGACATATTATTTGAGAGAGTACAATATGACTCTACATTCCAAGACATAATGTCAACATAGAATTACGTTTCGTTCAAATCAATGTGGTTATGAAAAACAACACGAAAATCCAAAAGTGCCTACAATTAAATTATAATTAAATTTCTAACATTTCGCTTACAAATCTATGGGATCAAAACAAAAACGTACCTAGTTATAGTATTATAGCGCATATCTTGAGGCTAGCACCCACTCGGTGTCGAAATACGGTACCTAGGTACATCACTATCAGGTATCTTGATGATAGGCAGTACACAGACTGCGTTTGTGTGTACACTTGTACATACGAACGCAGTACACGTGGTCTTTAGGTGTGTGTTGTGAAGCATACATGTGTAAAATTTTTGAAGTGTAATTTGGCAAATAGGTTTAAATACTATTTATGTATTTTATTAGTTTGAAACGCATTAATTTTATTTCATGAATCTACATAGGATATTGTCAGTAATTTACTTTTTTCATTAAGATTTAAGGACATGAAGATATTAGTTTGATATTTGTATTATTATATTGATATTAGTATAGCTCAAGATGAGCAAAGATGTATGAAGAAGATAGATCTCGATGGCGTGCAATAGGACATACCAGCTGTGACGACGGTAGACGACTATGGGCTGATGATGATGATAATGATGGATTCATTTAATCTGAAACAAAAGTAATAGTTCAAACGTTCAAAGAAGCACAAATATTGATACTTGATGAATGTGGGTATATTTGTCTGTTCGCCTAATCTTATAACAAAAGCGTTAAATGTATAATTTATTAAATTTATTACAAATAAACTTCACAAAACAACATAAAATATAAATTCAAATATATTTAAAGAGGAACGTATTAAAATGCAAATTTAAAATTTAAATGATATTATTACTGAAGTAAATCTAATCTCATTTTATTTCCATAAAATATCTTATCTTTTTAAAATACTGAATATTCAACTTAGCCTTTAGGCTCACCGCTTAATTATTTGGCCGAGACACTTAGCCTTTAAAAAGTCCAAATAATCAATTATGCAGCAGACTAGTAGACTTCCTTTTTAGCTAAACAATTGACAATTACAACGAAATCATATAGCAAGCAGAAGTAACCATTTTAATGAAAACAAGTGAATCGCTTTAAAAAGCGTCGGAACATGTATCAAAATCCCCGTTTTGGGGTCAATCTCGTTTAGCATCGATTTATGCGGCCGCGCAGCGCCGTGGGCCGGTCGACTCACGCGCATGCTAATTGATTCCAGAGCGAAGGGGGCGGGGCTACGTAAAGGTCGCGAGATCGATGCCAGATCAAGTTGACGGAACTGTGAAAGTTAACGATACGATGATGATTTTTTTTAAAGGTGTTGAGTGCGTAACCTACATTTTTCTTTCGCTAATATTTTAATGTTCATAGTTGTTTTCGTCGGTTGATCTCAACTAAAACCGTATAGATATGGGAGCAGGTGTAGTACAGGTGCGAGGGATGGTTAAAGTCATTGTTTCCATCCCAAATATCTATCATCAAAGTCAAAATCAAGATAAAGCCGCCATTTTTAAATCCCATCTGATTCCGGCTCTGGTCATCCCCGAAATCCTTTACTATGAAAACACACGTGAACAGTTCAGAGCAAGCAGAGCTCGCGACATCACACGTCCGCGTATCACACCGTCACGCTCGAATCCACCTTCCATTTATTACAACGGATCGTAATCTAAGATGGAGAGCGGGCGAGTGATAAGAAACGCCGCGACGCGCGACGCCGCATCGCGATAAGCGCTGTGTTGCCGATGCCGGTAGGACGTCGCGTCGCACGCTTCGGTGTGAGGGGGGGACCGTAATTATAGGAGAGAATGTTATCACACCATCTGTGATTTAGTGACTAGATTATTTCGTATGAAAATAACGCTCAATGTGTAAATTATAATGAATTTAGATTTAGATTTTATATTATTTTAATATTAGATGAGGTTATAAAATATATCTAATTAAGTGTCTGAAATTATACTTAGGGAGATAAGATTAAGATATTAGTGAGAGATTACTTGTGGTTCAAATTATGCATTAGAAAGCGGTATGCGATGGTGTATGGGTTTCTATTACGACATAATTACTACTAAGCAAAGAAACAAATTATGAATACATTTGATGTCTTGATGGGCCTATTAGCATGATAACAGTTAAATTTATTTTGGCACTTCTGACTTTACGTAGTTTTCTCTCGGCACAAAATCTTGAAAATGACGGACATCACACAACAGTTACATTCTACGTTTAAAAGGCGTCTAGCGCCTCCCCCCCCCCCCCGACTCTACAGGGGGGTGTTTTATCGCCGAAAACGCTCCCGATCGCAACGAGATTCGCCCGCGCGATACAGACCGATTGTTCGGCGCGATAACGGCCCACTCCCGAGCACACCCTGTATCTTTTCAAAAAGGTTTTTGTCTGTAATCGCTGGCTAGAATCTAGTTTTAATGACTTTTTATAATAGGTTTATGCGGGCGGAATATTTATTAGTTTTTTTTTTTGTGTTTTGGAATGTCTTCAGGTATGATCGATGCTAATGCCTTAGTTTTTTCGTCTATAAAATAGTTTGATTCATATTTAATAAATAGTTGCGTTGTGCTCTATTTTTAGAGTAAACCATCTTTCAATCACTTGTTCCGTTTTATTGTTTTAGTAGTTATTGGATTTAAGACTTTATTTGTTCACTCACATACATATTTTAACCGTCTTCTAAAAAGATACGTTACGTTAGTTAGTATTTTCAGTCTTATGCAAGCAAAAAGCAGTCAAAGCCTCCCAGAAGGCTAAATACATGAGACCCATACAAATAAAAAAAAACGTCAACTAGTCAACACAAACAAACAAATTCTATTTTCAAGCAAGAAACAGCTGTTCTCATTATGAAATTATATTTAAAAACAAAGACCAAACCATCTCTTAGTATAACAATGTGTATAATTGTATTTTTTTCAAACATGGCGTCATACGGGTTCTATCGGCGATGCGCTGCGATAACGTCTTGCCCCTATGTGCTATGATTACACTATCAAATATAGTCTGTGACAGTGTTAGTTATGTGTTTAAAAGTTGTTTATCTAATGTACTTATGAAATAATGTTAGGCACGGTAAAGTAAGTGCTTAGATTGTTGTTTTGTGAATAGTATAGAAGTTTAAAAAAAACATTAAAAATATATTTGAATCCTATTAAAAAAAATCCCAGCTTGATAAAAAATAACGACTTTTTTAACCTTCGTGTAAACTCAACTTAAAACAATCCTCAACTAAAACGTCTTTTACATATTTATTTCGACAATTATTATAACCAAGACAACATCTAAAAATAGAACACAACTTGAATCCAAAGGCCAAATACTTAAAAGAATAAAACCAAAGCCATTAGCTAAAAATAAAAAAAGAACAATCGATATCTATTTAGATAAAATAATCGTTCCAATCAGATTATTCTTCTATTCTTAAATTAAATACAAACATTCGCGCCAAAATCAAATTTAAAAAAAAAACACTGTCGTACTGCATTCAAACATACCTATTTAAAATCACCTGTCGCATCCGGGTCACAGCACACACAAAAATGAACCATAGTTTAAAACAATTAAGTTGAATATCGCTTGTTCCGTTTTGATTTATTTACTTGTGTCGTTATATGCATTGATATTCTATTTTATTACCTGGATTGAAAAGTAAATTAATAGACTTGTATGATTTTATAGCTCTATGCCACTATAAATCTAATAACTGTCTCCACTCATTTAAATTTGTATTTAATTTGAATGTATATAATTTGTTTCATTATCTATTTGAGTTTCAAAACAATGTGTTTTTGGATGAAATTCTAGAATTAACAAGCGGTTTATCAAGTCTTATCTCATGTCAGTCTTTTCTTGGTTAAGTTAAATTTAGATTTAGTTACTTCACCATATTAAAGTCAAAATTGTTGGTTGCATTATATTCAAATGTCTAAAAATATCTAATCTTGTACTGGCTGAAGACATCAAAATGACACTTATCAAATTCGAATTTCAAAATTTGGTTAGATATTCCCCAAATTCCACACGAATAAAAAAATATAACAATTATATTATTATTTTCTTTAGTTGTTCTATTGGTTGCTTAATAAATTCATCGCTGTATGGTCTGGGATTTTTAGGCTTAAGAAGCCTTTATTATGCCTTTAAGAAAAGTCTCTACGGTGTAGTCTACCAAATCGAGTAACAAAAGGACCCGGTCTATAATTCCACTATTTACAATGGCCGATGAATGAATGCCAATTGGATTAAATATTTAAATTGGACACTATTAAGCATTTTTCAACACAAAAATTGAAAATTCAGTACGAGGCGAAACTCACGGGCAATAGGTACCATGAAATTCCAATTATTGTTGTGTAATAAGTAAAATATCTTTTACTTATTACAACTGGTCTAAAACTACAAAAAATAACCTAAAAACTATAGCAGTTAATTACCGCAACACGTTCGCGATCCGGCGTCGTATCGCAATCGCGTTGTTATCGCATCGCTCCCGGAAGCCATGCTGGCTGTTATCGCACCAGCTGAATATAACGCTTATTGTTTTAAGGGATGGACAGAAATAGCTTTTATTGTTTTCTATAAGACCTAAAAATTACCTTTAGAAAAAACTTTTTCACATTTGTATAGTATAATATGAAATTAGGAACTGACTCAACAAGAAGCCTCGGAATGCTGTTTTTTACGCTCAGTTTTCGCAAAAACTCAATTACCTAAAAAAAGGTAGCTAAGGTTAGTTAAACAGTTTTAATTCTAAAGCAAGCTCTGTCAAAAAAACTCTACATTACTCCATATATTTCATTCTAAATCACCTTCTTCTGTCCATCCCCATTCATAATCCGTGCAGACAAGTAACATGAGAAATAAGCATACATCCTTTCTTTATTGAATCGGCATTTGTTTCTATAAATCCAATTACAAAGATATAACTTAGAGCACCCAAAGCAGTCGCAAGATAAAGTGCAACAAAACATTTCCCTACATTGTAGAGTTGTAGCATCGGACACCGACATTCTATCCGACCATTTTCCAGCACAACTTTATAATGGCAGTCGAAACAAAACGTGGGCGCACTCACGTTCTAGGGTGCGACAATAAAATCGCATGCGATCTTTCAAAGGCGTTAACAAGCGAGTTGCAGACAAGCGCGTCGTCGCGTTGTCGCGATCGCATCGGGCCAATTTGTACGCACGTCCCCGTAACGATTTATTGGGCACGCGAGGAACCCTCATTGCTAGATAGGATAGGCCACTCATAGGTGGCCCTGTCTACTGTCCTATACACTCTGTGTTCAGTGTCCTGGGTTTGCAGAAACCTAGAAGCTCTTGATGATGAGTTTTCATCATTGAATTTTGTCTCACAATACGTATTTAGGAAACTCACTTTTTTAATAATATGTCTTTCTGTCTTTTTTTGATGCCAATATTAAATAGTTAATGCGGTATTAAAATACATTCAACAGAATTTAAATAACATTAGCATGTTAAAAGGTTTTAAACATCGACCTAATTGCTAAAACAAACAAAGTGGACAGGTTACAAATAATTAAAACCCAAAACATCATCCATTAAAACCAAAACTCTACAATTAAATTGTCTATCCGGACAACCAATCAAAATTGAGATATTAACCATAAACAAAGACTGTAAAAAAACAAAATCGTATTTCTCTAAAGTCTAAAACAACGACGATTCCCGCCAATTAAATCCCGTGGGTTTACAAGCGCAACGCTCACGCCGCGCGCCGCGCTGCGCCGGCGCAGCGTGGAGAGTGAAATATACACGTTAAGGTGCGCGTGAGTCGATCTATCGGAGTACGACGGCTATCGGCGGCTGCGATCGCGCCGCGCAATATCATTATTGTACCCCCCACCCCGGCCCAGGGACTATCGGCGACAGTCGCAGATGACAATATTATTGCGAATAAAGGCTTCAATTAAGGAGGATGAAAAACGCTTTAATGATCTGTTGGTTTTTTTTGGGGACTAGAAACTTTTTTATCAGATTTCTTTTATATATTAGAGTAGAAAAACATCTCTTCTTTTTCCACTACTACGAGCTAGTACAAAAGCTTTTAAAAAAAGCTTCTGTGTGTGAACTTAACACTTAAATTTATGCGTTTCCTCTTTCCTAGGAATTAAGAAATATAAAAAATACTCAGGTACATAAAAAAACTAGTCTAAAATGTTAAATGATTGCCAAAGCCCATCCATTTTTTTACTTAAACAGAAGCAAGAAAACCTTGAAAGCCTAACACGTGCCTTTATTTTGATCGTAAAAAATATATAACGCTAAATCTGATAATCTCGAAGGTTGCCACTAATTAGACGTCAATAATTTACCTAATTATTATTTATCTTAAAAACATAATGACATTTTACGCCATAAAATCTTTTTTTTTCTGCATAATTTATATTCAAAAATTTATGATTTTGATAACAAGTCTTTTAAATGTTTCCATATTTATTCTAATTCGGTTCCGTTTTTGATTGTGGTATGTAATCTATTCTTTTTTTATCAAAATACCTTGCAATGTGACAGATACTGGCTGATTTAAATTTTTATAAGCTTGATGCATAGATTATATTCATAGCTTGGTCGTAAGTTAGATGAGGAAGATATCGCTTGAATATCGACTTTCGATAACTTATGAACGGTATATTATGTGATAAAATTTTATATGGTCTTGTGTATAACTATGATTTCCTGCCCAGCGGGGGTCAGAGAGGATAGAAGCTAAGAGATTATATAAAGTAACACAGTTTGAAGCAGAAATTCAGGTGGTGAAAATTGGCTGGTAATATATTTGACATATTCTAATCATGTCGTAGCGAAGAAAATGAAACTCAAAGAGCACATGTTGCTATTATTTATTTAAAAATCATAAAAAATTTATGGGTAAAATAAGAACAACAATTTTGCAGAATTTAAATAAACATCTGAGAGAACAAATACTTTATTAGATCGAACTAGCAGCGCCGAGCACATTCGTGAATCTCTCGCTACTCAAAATTATACTTTCGCAGTTTCGTCTAATGCGAATTTAAATATATTAAAACCTCATATAACTTTAATCTCGAACAACAGAAACTATAAACAAGGCGACATAAATTAAAAATAAAAACGGCAAACGAGTTAAACAGCTTTATAAGTTTTACAACGCGTCTGTACTGAAAGATAAGGGCTTAAAATGTAAATGAGACGTGTTTAAAAAGTATAAGATTATCTCTCTATTAGGTTTAAATTAAGGGACGGGGAGTGAGGTATGCGGTACAATTATATTGTCACGAATGTGGCGATCGTGGTCGCACCTGCGAGCGCAATCGGCGCGGCAATCGGCGCGCGCGCACGCTAACTTGACGGGAGGGGGTTTTTTCGGTTCGGAAATTATTGGCTATTTAAATTCAGTATTTTTGGTCAGTGATCATTTTTATGGGTTTTAAATTGTTGCAAGTTTAATTGTTGTAATGGTACGGTTAAGTGAGTTTAATGCTGTTCCTTACTTTTTTTTGACTAATTTGTAATTAATGAAAGCGTCACAGTCAGTTCGTAACAAAGCTCAGATTAAGGTCATAATTGTTTTTTTTATTACATATTAGCTTTAAAGAAATTAAAGCAACTTCTAAGAATCAGATCCTTATTTAATCATACCATCAGCAAAAAATCTTAAACACGCATTTCCTGACAACGAACCAAAAACTTGTCTCCAACACTGAATCATCCAGATAAAATCAAAACAAAATCGACTAAAAAACTAAATTACCGACTTATTCACATCACTAGTGAAACCATCTACAGTTTGCGGGCCGTAATCGATACCGCTACGGACTCACCATATTTTATTGTGTGCCAATTAAAATTATTCACCCTTCCTTATTCATTGTGGGAAGTTGGTCTGTGTAACTGGCTGTTACTATTTGAAATATGGCGGCCGTATAGTGATGTATAGATGGAAAAATAATTGAGACTCGCCGTTTAGGCTTTGAGTTGTTTGTCAGAAGTTTGACTGTGGTTTGTTGCAAGAGAAACTATTTGTCTGGTAGTTCTGGTACCTGTTTTGAGATGTAACGATAAGCTGTTCAATTTAAAATAAGAAGTAAATGATGATTAAAATTTATGATAGAAATTGAGTTAGTTAGTATGAAAAATAAGTTTCTTCGACAGGAATTGTCTATTCTGAATGAAGGATTTTGACTTCACTTTGCTATACAAACTGTGACCTACTAACGACAATAGTGATGGAAATACCTTTCTTTTTCAATGTCCTTCAGTTTTTTTTTTCCTGAAAAATAATAATCTGAGTAATTATACACCCAATCGTCTTCTCTATTTGTAGGACACGTGAAATTTGGTATATTTTTGAAAATTATGAACGAAAGTCGTATTTCTGTATAGAACAAACATACCCTCAATCTACTTATGCCATTGAGTTCAAAGATATTAGAACTATTGTCTTTGACTGTAAAACAACGACGACCCAATCGAAACTTAAAAGTTACAAGTTAGATGAAAAAAAGTGAAAAATCTCCATTTAAGTTTCTAAACACAGTCTCTTGAGTATTATATTGTTGCAAGCTGTCCTTCAACTCACAGATATTTAAATATCTGAAGCATTTACGTACGTGTAGCGATCGTTATCGCGTTATCATGCCGCGGCCATTAGCAATGCGCAAATACCGTAAAATACAAGTCAATTAACTGCTGTGCCTTGAGGTAACTCGGCTTATTACGACTTGCTTCAATAATATCTAGTGTAGGAAGCATTTTACAGTAAAGGAGTTTGGTTGAGAACGTTCTTGAACCATCGTTTTGGATTAACAACACATTCTAAGCAGAAAACATTTCTTTTACTAATGCGAAATGAGTCTACTGCTCTTCATGATAAAAAAGACACTACGACAGTGTTAAATATTTTTTCTTCATTTGGACTAATTTTTAATTGATTAAAAAGACACCTTTTAGTAAAATGGCTTCATAGCATTATCTTTTATGATTTTCTTATCTGGTTTCCTACATACATTGTATTTATTTGTCATCTGTCTCCTTTAGGCTCCATTTCATAACGCAATGAATCATTGCAAAAAAAGTCGACTCACACGCATCTGGTTCCGTTACCGATCGGCGATCGCATCGATTTGTAGAATTGTCCAGTCTGCGCACGTGTGAACTTGCCTT
Organism: Trichoplusia ni; assembly: GCF_003590095.1. Classification (NCBI taxonomy): domain Eukaryota; kingdom Metazoa; phylum Arthropoda; class Insecta; order Lepidoptera; family Noctuidae; genus Trichoplusia; species Trichoplusia ni. The sequence continues at coordinate 236,553 of NC_039492.1, forward strand.
TTGCAATACCACCTAAGAAGACACCAAGAAGGCTGAAGAACCAAACTGTTCACAGAAAAATACACCTTAGAGTCTTATAAATACAAAAGAAATTAGCTTGAAAGCTTTGCCACACAACCTTACTTTGAAAACCCCATTCGATTTTAATTTCAAACGTCTGGCAATTAAGTTCGTTTTTCGTTTAATTTCTATTCAGCCCTACACGGCACATTAAACCTAAGCTTAAGGCCCTAAAGTTGAAATTCAATTGTAAATTCAAAGGTGTTATATTATGTTTTTGTTTTAAAAGAGGTGTGTTGGCGCGAAAGCAGGCTGCGTACGCGCAGATAGCCATTGCAAAGCGACTAGACGGTGTACAGACGGTGCGTGTCATCGGAATGCGGTATCTTTCCCCTCTTTAAGTACCAGGAGGGAATAAGTTATTAGGAGGTGATATAATAACATTATTCCAGTTAAATTAACTTGATATTTTTTATGGGATTTTGAAGAGAACAGAAAAATGGGACGACAGAAAATGGGAGAACAGAAACTTGAGAAATAAATAACTGTAAGGTATATCTAATTAAATGTTTGTAGTAATAAAGTTATATTCCAAATATTATTTATATTAACTACATAAGACATGATTTGATTTGCAATGCTAACTTGGTAAAAGAGTTTCAAATGATATTTTTCGTCCCAACAAATCACTACTAGATAAACCAAACTTCGAATACGATTTATTAATTACAAAAGTCATGATTTGCAATGCTAAATGTGTAAAAACGTTTTATTTATTTTTTGTTCCAAAAAATCATTTCCAGATTATTGATATTTTATCAAAGAGCAAATATAAAGCAAAGAGAACAAACATTCACCTCTACCCACACTCCTACACACGGCTCTACATAAACATTGCATTGTCCAAACAACGCTACAAATAAAAAATAATAACAACTTAAACTACTCCAAGAATGAACCTAATATCCTCAGGTGTGCTTCCAGTACAAGTAACCATTAATCATCGAGGTAAACGCTTGACATTTAATACCGGTCCCGTTGATAACATTGCATCTATAGTTCACTCGCAGACAGAGAGATGGCGCTGTTAGTTCTCAAGCCAATATGGGTAATGTACTGCCCAAAATGTTGATGGGATGGCAAATATTTGAAAATAATGATAGTAGGATTTCGTAGTTAGTTTATTTGAAAATAATTTGTGAATATTTTTCATCTTTTCATTAGGCTTAAGAACTCAAAATTTTCGGTTTTCATTTTGGGATGAAGTCAGATTGTTAAGTTTTAGGCAATCAAGGGTGTTTTTTTTTAATTATAGATAGACAGACAAGATAGAAAAATACCTAATTTTTTGAAGAAAAAAAAATCTTAAATAAAAAAAACTTGTATGTCCAAAAAAGTGGCCTGTCGATATTTTAAAGTGCTGGATACATTAAGATTTTTACGTGTTTTTACCTTAATCAACGAAAAAATACTCCCTATCTAGCTAGTCTACTTTCGATTACCTATCCAACAGATTAACACCTACATCTGCAGCAGACCAAACTAGATCCTATTACAGTTCTAGCTGACTAAGGTCTCTGATAGTAGTCAGTATGAGTCAATATGTGAATCATCGAGCGATGCCTCGATAACGACCCACACATGTACAGACAATCAAACCGTTTGTGTTGTGTGAACTTTGTTTAGGTGATGCACTTATGTAATGTTCTTTGAGATTTGTGTATTTATAATTTGAGTAAGTTTGATAAGTAGGGGTGTAGCTAAAAATTCGTTTTTTTTTAGGTTCAGGATTAGTGATATTTTAAATAACTTATACCAATGCGTAGGTTTTGCTTTCGGTTGCGCTGAGTTCAATATGGTTAAATTAACTTTTATGCAAAGAAAAGAAGAATGTTTATTGACCGTAATCTCTCTCTAAAAAGCTAATTTTCAACGGCCGCTACTGAAATAATCGAATCACTATAAAACTTACCCTAACTCCCTAACTCTCACTAGAGGTTTAGTTTTTAATGGCACTACTGAGAAATCGATCAATTGAAACCTGCAAACACATTAAAAGCCGACTACAAAACTTAACCCTCAAGCACCAAAGCTATCAAATTTCTTAATTCGGACCCTCGAACTCGAAATAATTAAATGGCCACATAGGGTTGGCAAGCGGGTACGATGGGTCAGATATTTCAATTCTCCATCGGATATTGGCGGGTGTCGTGACAACGCATACATCTGTGATCGCCCCAACCTTATCGTAATATTAAAATCTTGTATGCACTGTAACTTATGACGGGCAGCCCTATGTATTTACGGATGTTTGGGATGCAAATATATTGAACCTTTTTTCATGTTAGGATTTTATGTTTTGTGCTTTGTGGTTTTTCTTTCTTAGATATTGGTGGTATTTGTAACGTGTATAATGTATGGAGTGTCTATTTCTGTGGATGTATTATATTGTAATACTGTTTTGGATTCCCATTAAATAGTTGCCTAAATTTAAAAAAAAAATCTGATTCGAAAATATAATACACTAGCGGCTGGCTAATATAAAGGCAACAATTTTCTTTTATAAACCTATTTATTTTTATACCCAAATCAAACATGTACTCTTCAACTATTTTTACCTTAGATATAAGGAAGAATATTATTTTTGTATTTAAACCATGAAAATTACCCAGAAGCTCTTACATTTTTAAAATAACTTTTTATAATATAACAAATCTAGTACGCAGTCCCAAAAGCCATGTAACGTAAACACAACAAAATATTGAATAACATTAGTATGAGTTGACAAGATTCGCGATCTGACTCCGCAATTTCCTATTCCGTCGGTCCGTCAGTGTGGCAAGCCTGTTTATTTATTTCCTTCTAACATTTCATGACTATTTATCTATAATATCATTTTCTATAAAATGTTTGTGACTTATAAAAAATGGATCTAGTTTGTATTTGGGATTGGAGGGATTATAGTAGTTTGTCACTTTTGGGGACAGCACTGAAAAAAGTAAATGAAAAGAAAACTTGTCTGAAAAGAAAATATCTTTAAAACGAATTTCTACTCTCTCTTTTCTACGATAACATGTTTTAAAACTAATTTAACAAAATTGTATTTGACAATTGAAATGTACTTCATTGAAACGTGTCTCCAACTCAATGTCTAATTCAATTCAAATGATATTCTGTTACTCTGAACCTCACCACGTAATTAATATCACAAACAAAGGCAGTAATATTAATCGCAAGGGTGTATAATTTCACTTCTTAAACCGTATTCTCCTCAATTGATTAAACAAAGCAAGCGATATACAAAATAGAAACGAACCAATCTAATAACGGATCACAACTTACAAATACAAATTCCGAAACAAAGGCGCATCATTCAAACGAACGAACGATGAACGAACGAGTGAACAGATTGAGTGAACAATATCTTATTTTGCAATAATCCGCTAGGAACTGTGGTAATTTCCTGAAAGAGATGAAATAACGCCGAGTCAACCATTTTAAACTCAAATGTTTACAATAACAGATCGTTTTTGAATACAAAATAGGATATATTAGGATGTAGTTGCTGGCTGTTTTGTTTCCGATGGTATCTACGTATTTTCTTAATAGGACAGTTCTTTGTTTTTAATCGACTTACATGATATATATTTTGTACATTTGTGAATTTCATGAAAAATGTTTCATTTTGGAAGACGACTTGTGTTCAAATTTTTCTCGTCCTTACTCTTACCCTAGGATTCAAGATGAAAAGATAAATTTTAGGTACCCCTGATTGCAATTTATATTACATACCATTAATATGTTCCTTTCAATACCAAAAATGCGATTTAACCTACTTGAATCGAGCCTTCTTGCATGTCATAATGATACGAGATTTATTCAACATATCAATTATTCAACATTCAGAAGTTCCCGCTTAATGTTCACAAGATTTTCCAACTAAATATAAGTGACGTCGGATAAGCATTCGCAGCATCCTTTATTACAAAGAACACCGCTTTGTATTAATCACACTTCAGAGACTTTGCTTATTTACTGTTCAATCACTTGTATTATTCAATTAAAAGATGGCACCATTGGCAGCACTTGTGTTTTTTTACAGTTTTGATTGAAATTTTGCCATATTAAAACTGATTACTTTTTTATGCCGTAACACTTCATTTCTTTATTTTTCCATATGACAAACTAAAATTCAGTTTCATTTTCTAAAAAATGTGGCAAAAAGCGATCTTTAACACAGCTTAACTAAACGAAAAACTTAGCGTTACTTTTCCTTTGCAACATCCAAAAGTTGGAAAATAGAACGCAAATTCAAGCAATAGAAAATACAAAAATTACCTACCTATTTATATTTATACTTTTTTAATTCACTTTTAAATCAAACTTTGACAGTTGTCATTTATTCCGAACATTCATATTTTCAAACGATATTTGAATATCAGTGTACATGTTAGTATAATTACTGCGAGTCAATTTGTCACAAGTTAATAAAGACGCAAGAAATGGCAACTTCTTTGTGTGGTGCGGGATTTATCGGCTTCTCCCGGGCCCGCTTCATTTCCTGTGCTCGCCTCTTGTCGAACTTACGAGCGACGCAAGTTATAGGAGGAAGTAAGACTTATCTTGCAGCACTATACCTACGGTATACGACGTGACTGAGAGAATCAGAATGCCTGTAAGAGGGCTTTGAATTTTTAATGAAAGAAAAGAGTTTTAAGCGTGCATTCGACTATCATTTAAAATAAGACGAGCTTTTTTTCAAGTGTTAAGAAACATTTTCGACTACCTTACTTCTTCAGTGTTTTACGTCTGAAATCATAAATCATTTATCATCTTACTAAATTGTAAGGCATTTGTTATTTTCCCTCCGGCTATCATACACTGATCACCAATATCTTACAACGCTTTTGAAAGTCGCTTACTCCGAAAGAACGCGCCCCGCTTTCCGCTCGTCCCTCGCACCACCCACCCACACTACAACGCAGGGATAATCGTATTGTTTTGTTTTTGATTCATTGCATTTGTTCTCGTAAACTTTGTATTTATTACGTTTCTTGCACCGATCGGATATTTCTATGTTCACATTTAACGTTCCCTTGATTTACGTATTGTTTATCTGCGAGAGGTTATTAATTTTACTTCGTTTATATTTATTTATGATAGAGAAACGTATGGTTAAGTTTCTGCTGTGGGTTTATCAATTTAAAAGGCTATCGATATTTTGTGCGTTAATCCTTCTTATATGATAAACGTGAAAGCTTGTTAGTAAGGGTGAATGCTTGTTATTTCACGTAAAACCCATTAGACGGATTTGGCCCAAGTTTGGTACATAGATATTGTACACTAACTACATCTTGAAGCTATAGAAATGAAACTCTATACTAATATAAATTAGTTTGGTAAACCTTACAATCCATTGACAAGTTACATTAAACTAACATTTACCAAAGTCATTTTTTCATAGACGCATTCAGGTATAGTAAGTATTAAAAGCTTAAAACGCATTGTGGGTTTGCCAAATTGGCGAAAAAACGCCATCTTGAAAATATATTCTCTTAATTAGACTACTAACGATAACCGCTTAAAATAGTAGGTAATGCATTCCTAACAGAATTTCAAAACACATTCTAGTACTTATGTTAAGTGTAAATTAACCTTATTTCTCAAACAAGAACCTAAAAGCTCACTATATCAGCAATGTTTGAACGAGAATCTAGGTAACACGAAAAGTACTAAGTTATCTATAAGTAACAACGAAAAGCGTGGGAATAACCTAGCATTTGTTCAGCGTTGCCCAAGCGCAGAATCTAATCGAGATATTAATCGAGTTAGCGAGTTACTCGATTGCGCCTTATCGATTGTAGAATGAATGGTACATTACAAGCAATTAGAGGTTGACGAAGTTACGCTTATATGGTTGTAATGTTACGAAACTATAGAGTAGATGCATTTTATAAATTAATTAGATTAACACATGTTTTATATGATCTTAGTTTCGAAGGATTGTTAAAACAACTTAGTGTAAGTTATGAGTTTTTTGGAACGTCCTTCAACACAAAGATTAGACTCGTTAAGGCAGTGAATTACGGAAAAAACTGACGTGAACACAAAAAAGCAACCACTCCAAACAAAATCGTAACATGCATCAAACACTCAAGTGAGGCATCAAGCAGTGAGGGTCACCACCGGGGTTCCACGCCGATAGCGGGCCCCAAAAGGCTGACGGCTTCCAACCATATCGTTCACTAAGTTCCTAACATTGCAGAACGTGCTGCCCTCTATCTCTCTTCGCCAGTACTAATTGCGGAAGGTTGTGGAAGGTTCTCGAAGCTGATCGTCCGCCAAACGCAGATTAGGCGCGCTCAGCCCCTCGGCCCACCGCGATGGTACTTCAAAAGATTCTATCGGTTTGGTCTTTCCAAGCCAGCTGAGTGGTTATTGATACAGCTCGAGAGGCAGAAATCTTTTTGCGGCGTTCTGTGTTTAGTTGAATGTTCGTAGTGTGGGTTTCAAATTATGTAATCAATATGTTAGTTTTTACTTTACTCTGTTTTTGCTTTTCTGCACAATGCTCGAAATGCTGTTTCGAGAGTTTGAAAATTTTGGGCATACCTACCTGCAAAAGCGAGAGTTTAAAAGTGTTGGCTTTAAGTCGGTAAAAAGAACGTTTTTCGACGGCAAAATAAGATCCATTCCGCCACCACTGAGAAATTAACAAAATGCCTAAATAGAGCCATCATGAACATTCTTATTTACTTTAAGTATCGTGAAAATGTTAGGTATATTATACGAAATTTTTGTCCGAAAAAATATCGAAATTCTTCGTTTCTCAATTACGCAAACTTTATTGCACTAGTTTTGGTATGAATTAGAAATTCTACGTGAAAGTGTCAGATCTTAGATTACTTACCCGGCAGGGTGTAGCGTTGAAATTCTCAGCAGATTTGGAATAGTTGCCGTGCGCGGGAAATTGAAAGGTCCATGGCGTGCGGGGCAGAAACATCTCACTTCGCTCCACCTGTTACTATGATACAAGTCAAGTTTTAGAATAAATCGTATACTATACTAACGCGTTGTCCCGGCTTCGCACACGTAATTCTTGAAAAATATTCTTTCAAATTTTCTTGAGAAACCTTAGAAATGAAAATTAAAAAAAAAACTTGAATCACACCATTGTAGATTTTTTTCAATCCTAGATTAACCATTTCCATAGCTTTATCTTCAATAATAATATCCTTTTTCACCACTTCAGGGTCTGAATTTCCAAAAATCCTTCCTTAATGCTCTCTGACAGTATTAAAGCCCTCCATGCCAATTATAACAGTCCTAGCCCTAGAAGTTTGGGCCCTGCGCTGATATGTCAGATAGTTACCCTTTAAGATAAATAGATAGATTCGCCATTTTTTTTATCTCTAAACGTTGAAGCCTTAACCTTTTTAACGTATAATGCTGAATGGAATCTCAGTAGCAACATTAATCAATGTCTTCATAACCTTCTTGTATTAATTAAAAGGAGATAATTTATTGATTACTTCGCACGGGGCACAAGGCCGTTCAATACGTATAATGAGGTTTTAAAAAAATATCTTGTCAAGCGTCAAATGACATACTGGTAGTATTTTTCAAATCTCGAATGAAACCGGACATATTTTTTTCCTCTGATTCAAAACTGGCTGTATAATAGCAAAATGAAGAATAAAAATAAATCACGAAGGAGGTTACTAATAATGCCACGGTAAACTGTAAAATTTAATCACTAACTGGTTCAAGTGGCTAACACAGCCTTTAAATTTTAAACTCGATTACAATAGCCGACGTTAGTTTATCGAGAGCTAGCTAACGTATCTCTTGCGGCACAATCTCTGTATTATCTGTGCGACCGGGAGGCTACAACCAGTTGACAAACTGCACTACGTGATATTGCAGCCATTACTCCTGGTGATTCATATCGAACACCCCCCGACACCCCACAGCACACCCCGGCTCTCTGAGATAACGGCCCGCCCAATATACCTATTAAAATTTAACCTGCATACAAAAAGACAGTAACTATCTCATGTTATGTGCAAATTACTGCAATCCATCATTTCGGTTTTTGTTCCGCGTGTTTCTAGATAACTCCAGCGAATTTAAATTATAACCGTTCACTGACTCCGCAACAGTAACTTCAGAAGGGACAAGATAAAAAGAATTCCGTATTTCATAAACAAAAACACAATCAAAACACGAAATAAAATAAAAACAATTTAGGCCCTATAACCTTTTTCCTTGAATGACTGACCACAGCAAAGCACTTTAAAAAAATGATACGTCAAAGTGACAGTCGGAGAGCGCGCCAAAACTACCGTTGACAAAGCACCGGTGAGCCGAAACAATCAACAAATTCACATCGTACAAACGGATCGGACATTTATTGTCCGCTATCGTAACATTCCACCTCTGTTGTTTATAACAGAGACGCCCAATTTGCTAGGGAGAGACTTTTTATCTCATTTTTTGCTATTTTTTGGTACACGTCGAACAAAGGCGATATGACAGGTCTCAGTGTAGGAACGGTATCGCTAGTCGGGCACGACGAAAAACGAGAATAGAGTAATCGAGCAATCGAGTAAAAACAGAAGGAGCGGGAGCGAGCCCATCGGCCCGTGACAATTGCATCTGCAGTCGAATTGCAGACGCCATGTTGGATTATTGCGCACCTCTATTTCGATTAAGTGTCTGGACGGCTCTGTTTTAGTTCGCCGTCCCGTGTCTGTATTCCTTTATTTTTGTTTGTATATTTTCATGAATGATTTTACAAATTAATCTTGCAATTTAATTAAGTTTTTAGCTTTTGCTTTTTTGTATTAAATTATATTGAATCTTAAGTGCAGTTGATATCTGTCATTATAAAACATATTTTAGCTTTTATTGCTAAGTACCTTTAAATCTCCAACCCATAAAAATGAGTTGAAAAGAATACGTACTCCTTGACAAATATTAAAAACATGTGTATTAAAACCTCTTTGAATCCGATATCAGCTTACAACCTTTCTCGGAAGGTCCGCTCGCTTCACAATAGTGTTGTGCCTTAAAATATTCTTATTTTAATCGAGTAGGTGTATCGAGGAAGCGAGTATCGAGAGCGCTCGTGTGGAATATAGATAGTGACGGACGGTGGACGGCAACCACCGATACGATACAAGGCGCGCCACGCCAGAAATCTATTCATATTTTTCATTTTTCGTCCAATTTTGAACGCAGGTGAAAGCTTTAAGGCTGACATTCAGTTTGTTGTTGATAAGTATTACACTTTGTGAACAAATACCTTAGGAGAACTATTTATATGAAGTTTACATTTTGCACTGGAATTGCTGGAGAATTGAATGAGATTTCGATGGAATGGGATAAAAAGAAAAACAATTTGGTGGCTGCCAGCCAAAAAAGATATTCTAAAACCTACGAATGTAACTGACGAAGCTGTCGAAACTCCAATTCCGAATCAATCAACTCAATCCTCTGACAAACGTCATCCGACTTTGACAGCTTAAAAAAAATGGCGAAGGAACCAATCGAGTTGTGACGTTGGCAACAAAAGGGCGCGCGTCAGCGACGATGGATTCGAAAATTAAAATCTCGCGTTAGTTGGCAATGTTGGCAGTGGTGACGGCTGTCGGCAGCCGCCGGCCGCGCTGCCAACCAGTTCGGTTTCAGGCTTGTTCTAAATATGTCAACACTTCTTTGTTATCGTGGGACGTGCGCGCGGAAATGAAAGTCCATCGAGTAGACGAGTCTATTATCGCATCGCATATTATATGGGAGCGCTGTACACAGCAAATTAACAGCAATTTATGCAGGAATGGCTGGGCTGGTGCAATGCTTCAACATTCTCTAGCTCGTCCGATTTCGAAGCCCATATTTGACGAAAGATTTATTGAGATACCATACATCATAGGTATATCTGGATTCAAACCTCTTTAGTCATTGCTATTTCAGAAACATAATATTGGCGTCCAAAAAAATTATCAGCACCCATAAATCGTTCACATTATTAATGCATGAATACCTGTGAAGGAATATTGAATATATTGATAAAACGTAACCCGTAACCCGCACATTCAATAAGATGAGTGACACCCGATTAAGTATCAACTTACACCGCAAAGGAAGTAGAAGATGATACCTTCTTTATATTAAAATTCATCCAAAACTTGAATGACAATATCGTAGTGAGGCATCGCCAGCCCCGCTTGACGTTCTCTAGCAAAAACCGCGCAAAAATTCCAATTTCAACTTCTATTCGATAATTCGCGTTTCCGCGAAGAAAACTTACATGAGTGACGTATCAGTGTGCGGCAGGCGGCGCCGAGATATCCTCGTATTTACGTACGTACCTGTCGTCGCCTCGTCACTTCGCGCTAAGCCGCGCCATTCCCTACACAGTTGAAAAACTTTTCGACTGTTATGTGTGATAGCGCCATTCGCACTAGAGTTCAGAACAAAATAAAGAAGGCTTATTGAAAGCCACCATGGAGTCGAATTTTTAATCTGTTCGAAGCAAACTTTATGATGTTGGAACCGGTGTGTGAGATCATTTGTTTAGCGGCTCTCTTAATCTTAGCGGAAACTATAAAAGCTGATTCCTCATCAACATGTTTATAAGCATGTAATAAAATTATTTTAGACAAAACTCGATTTTATTTAAATATTAAACCTTTGTAAGTTAAGAATTTCGGTCAGATTTTTTTGCCCTCCCATACAAATCTTAACTAGCTGATAACAATTCGGTATTAAACAAACCAGTTTTTTTTTTACCAAATTCCTTTATCTGTACATTTACATCCACTCTGCCTTATACAAAACCATTGCCTCCAAACAATTTAGAACATACTAAGGCAAAAACACAACAGTTCTGCCGCAGTCGGTTAAAAATACACATAGGTACATATAATATGATATATTTAGTAGATATTTTTCGTGTGGGTTCTGTATCGTCACACGTCACCTGTCCAGGCGATAGCGATCGCGATCCGCGCGACATTATGTGTGCTCAGTCGTCAAAAATTCTTTTGTCCCGAAGATAAGCGCTCAGTGTTACCAGCTATCGTAATTTTTTAAACTAATGTTGCGTATCGACTGGCTTTGGACTTGTGACGGATTTTGTGGGCTTTTTCGTTGTTATTTAACTGGCCATTTTTCTGAAAATTTGTTGTTTATAATTATTTATTTAATAGCGGTTTTCTCTTGTTTTTTATCGAGTTTTACGATACTACTATGCCCATAACAGAGAACTAAGCACCCCAGACACTTGTCCTTCGTCGTCGTAGTTTTTTTAAAACCATTTTATATTGTGGTCTATAATTTTATATCATTGAACACTTCAAAATCGCAGAAAAAATACTAATTTGAAAAAAAAAGTATTTTCAATTTGTTTTGAAAAACTACATTATACAGTATTTTACTTATTGCCTATCTAACCTCCACAACAAATATACCGTGTAAAACAGTATCCCATACTAAGTTTAGACTGCTGTCAAAATAGCAACCGTCTGATAAAAAACAAGTGCCTTCGACAACCGTCTATAAATTGCCCAATATCAATAACAGCCCAATATAATTTACGATATTATCACATTAATGATATTACAACTTAAACACTGTTTGATAAGACAGCGCACAGTGACGTAGATATCAGATTTAATTAATCAAAAAATAATATTTCACCCATCTTACATCGTATCGATAAAAATCTACAGTACTTGTACAATAATACCGATTGCTATCAGCGTATGTAATCCGCCGTGTCGTTTGATAAAAATCGTAAAATCGCGCTTGATTAAATTTTTTATCGGTTTTTTTACGATAACAGTCGCGCTTGGACGAAGGCAGTTAGTACGTGGTTGATTGTGGAACCAGAATACTGTGTGGACTGTGGACTGTACGTACACTCGAAGTTAACCACTGTGCTATATGGACTGCCTATATTCCCGGTTTATATTTTCTTAATTTTTTTTTCTGTGGGACTTTATTAGTGTCGTATTTTTTTTGGTTGACAAAGTACTTTATTGGTGTTAAAATTCATGAGATTGGAAAGTGTGCGGGATTGTTTTAATGAAGTAATTTGTTTTTGGATTAATTATTGGTGATATTTTTATTCTTTTGTTTACTAGTTTTCTTTTAAGATATTACGATTAAAGTTGGGTTTTTTTGTTAGGTACTCTTTAATAATTGATTAATGATAATTGTTATTAAAAATCATTAATTCTAATGATTTTTAATAACAACCTACACTTATTCATGAAAGATAGGAAATATTTATTTATTTATTATTTAGTGATTAATTTAAGCAAGTCATCATAAATTGCATTTTTTTATATAAGACTATTCTCAGATAAAATATATCTCTTCAAGTGTATAATTATATTAATCGGCTTTTTTTTCTATCTATAGCATTACTGAAAGACAGATTTGACGTTTGACACAACACTTTTTTCATTTACAGAATTTGACTATTTCTTTCCTAAAATTTCTTTAGCCATTTTCCAAGTGACATTCTATCTTTTTGTTGTCTCTGCAATGTACTTAGCGAATTTAATTAGTAAATTAGCTGATAATGGTCTAGGTCTAGTAATACAAATAGGTCTTGAATGATAGTACTTCTCGTAAATACTTTAATAAAAACTATTTTCACTCTTTAATATAGGAAGTACTTTTTAACGGACTTCAAAAAGGGGAGATTCTGTATTCGGCCGGTTTTTAACTAAAAAAATTGGTTCACGTGAAATAATCTAAATATTATAAGACTGGTTTCTTAACAATTATAGCCAAACGTTCTAGACCGATTTCTATGTCGCATCTAATAGGGTGTGAAGATAAGCCGTATCACACATATAATTGTATATTTACTGTTTTTTTATCATCGCATGTAAAATTGTTTCAGTGGCAATAGATAACAGATGTACGGGCTCTTATCGCCAAACATATCGCAAATGTTTGAACAAATATTGGGGATATTGGGCCACTGTGTGTTTACAAGTGGCATTTGTTTTTTTATTGTTGTTATTAAAGCAAAATGTTTCGAAATAAAATGTGTTATAGTATAGATTCCCAGATTTGATAAGCTTCGCATGATTTTATGTATTATTTGATATTTAATCTATTTATATTCAATTTATATTCATGCATGCGCTCATATGCATTACCAATAAATATACCTAATGAATTTTTATAGCGACCAGTCCCATATTTTATTTAGATTAAGCTAATTATTTATAATAACATTTAAAACACTTAATTAAAATATTAAGAGAAGAATATCGCGAATTTAACATTTAAATAGGGGTTTAATATTGAAATTTGCTAAATATATGTTTATATTACCGACTTTAATTACGCTGTTTAAAATACTTGTTTAATCTTGATAATTTGGCTCGATACTGACTATCAAATACCTGTATAACGACCTAAATAATACAATAGACCTTTTCTAATCACAAAATCATCAAATTCATATGACAAATGTTGGCCATGAACATTTGCCACAAACATTTGCGCCAACCGCCCGCAGCGTGCACTTTACCGATTTTCGCGTGTTACCGTACGATAAGGTCGATTTCTTTCTTATCTCCACCCCCCCCCCTCGGCGCAGCTCCCTACCCCTCACCCCCCCTGAAGCGATAACCAATGCGTTACTGGTTACGCGATGTTTTGTTTTCAATCAATAACTAGTGTTATGAGCTATTTCTAGTTATAGACTTGAGGGGTTTGCGTTTATTGTGAACAGGTTTGTCTATTTTTTTGCTTTTGTTACTGCACTTAGTAACTCAAATGTAAACAAATTAGCTAATATATAAAGGTATCTTTTAAGAAAATAAGAGATTTGTCATGACATTGAGTATCAATTAATACTACAAACATTTATTTTAGTTCAACGAAAGGTCTAAGTGTGCCACAAGATAAAAAAAAAACAATAAGTATATTGAAAACAGTGTTTTTTATTTATAAATGTTGTTTATTGAAATTCACCTTTAAGTGCCATGGTGTCTTCTCCAAGTGTCCTTCTTGCATGCAACTGTTTAATCACTACCAAGTTTTAGAAATATAATGATAATAAAATTACAAAAGATTTTGACATTCCCTTGCAACACTGATAAGGATGTTACATTACACAAAGTTACAACAATTACGTAGTTCTGATAAAGTTATTACATTACAATATAATTATAACATTGTATCGATTACGAAAAAATAATGAAATTAATTGATATAGAGCTGTCCTGAGGTAATTATGATGTAAATAATTAGAACCGGATATATTTGTACATATAATCTTAAAAGAAATTTTAGTTTTAATACTGATTATAATTAGTACATAATCAGATAATTTAATATCTACTGCTCAAAGTTTACGATAAAAGGCGATCGTAATGATTAAATGTTTCTTATAATTTCTTCAGAAAAAGTATTCTCACAATTTCCGAGACATTTTTAAGGACTTCGGTTTGGTTCAAAACAAGTCGTGAATGCCGATAAAAAAAATAAAAAGATATATTTAATTTTAACTAAAATTACAAATCTTTCATGAATACATAAACTTAACTTTAAATTACAGGTAACTAATGATTATGTTTTTAAGTGTCTAATATTAACGGAACCATTGGCTCTATTGACCATTAGACACTCCCACGTCATACCAAGTGCTGTAAGAGTAATTTTATACTCCAATGAAAACTAATATTAATAACTCCCACAATTGTGAAAATTATCAAACGAAATCGTTTCCCAATCGATTAGTAATCGATTTTATCTGTTGTAAGTTTAGTAATATTATGCGGTGCAACTCTAGTATTGTGATGTACCGTTTAGACGTGATGGTTATCTTATAGTCCATACGTATGGGACGATTTCAGTTTTCAATAACGCATAAATACGGCTAAGAGTGCCTCAATGAGTAGTTTTTTTAATCACTTGCAGATATTCACCCAGACTCAGGACAAGCATTCGTAGATCACTCAAACGCTTGTCCTACGCGGGGATTCAACAGTGGGTTTAGCTTGGTGACCTAAACCACTCGGCTATTCGTCAAACAGACCATGTAGTTTTTATGGTAAAAATTACTCGAAGACCGTAATTGACAATTTTCCAAACAAGCAGGTTCTAGAGATTATGGCATAATTGGTCACCCATCCTCGGACAGACCGCATGAAGAGCAGCTTAAAGTTATGATCGATCAAATTGTAAATGAACTACCTTAACTCTATACCAAAAAGTTCGAATATCAGAAGACTTTTAAAATTATTAATATTCACACAAAGTCGGTTTAATTTGACACCTTCGGAGTTATTTACATATAAACAGGTGGAGATAGGATCTAAAGTCGAATATATCGGATGACGATGATAACATCTTGATGATTCTAGTGTTTCTGGTAAGTTTTTTATGAAGTTTTTTTTTAATGTGAGATTCTTGTTTGTCTTTAGGTGATGTAATGGCCATTGGTCATGTCTTTTGCGCTTGGTTATTCTTAATTATTAGAATCTTATTGTAAAATTGCTAGGTTGTATTCCTACGTGGAATATTGAAGAAAAACTAAAGGGTTGGATTCTAAAATAAGTTTTACTGTCCACATTTTTATTCTCAACACGAGTTTTAAAAATGTGTCAGTGCTTGTGCCTGTGATTCGGATTCGGATTGCGTACATTTTGACTCGTAAACTACATCTTTTTTATCATTATCTCTTGGGTTTTCGTGACCAAGAGTCCACCATAAACCGTGGTGCCATCCCTGGTACACCCCTCTGTTATCTGTGCACTCAAATTTACCAAATCTATCTCAATATATATAATAATAATAATATAATAATAATATAATAAAAAATGTTTATTTTTCTCATTATCACATAATGTTACAGTACTTATTTTGTGTACTAAAATAGAGACTGGTGTCTGTGATAGGTAAGACCTGTGTTACAGATCACCAGGCTACCCTCCGAGGAGACAATGTCGTTTATTCCTACGTCTTATTAATTATTTAACAAAATGTGAAATAGCCTAATTTATAACTTATTATGAGATCAACAATTTAAACATAAAACTTAAAATTAAACTCTATATAAAGTAATAGTAGAATTATAATAAAATTAAAGTATAAAAGTAATTTATATGGACGAATAACTGGAAGTTTCAATTGGTTTGGGTGTGTGTTTGTGTGTGTGTGTGTGTGTGTGTGTGTGTGTGTGTGTGTGTGTATATGACTGTGTGAATGCGTGAGTTTCCGCATGATTGTGAGTGTAATGTTGTGGGTGTTGGTACAAGTTGTTCCTTATTTTTATGATATATTTTTTCTTACTCTTAGTTAATAGGTTTTAACAATTGCTCAGTGGTATTATAGTCTAATTCATGCAGCCAAGAACTTACTCTTTCTTTACATTTCGCCCTTGTAAGTGGATAAATTTGTAAATCTTTATTTATTTTATTGTATAGGTACGGACCCAGAAACATGTAGAAGTTTTGTGAGAGACTATTGTTGCAACGCATTCTTTCACAAACCGTAGAGTTTATTCTTTTAGTTGACATTTGTTTTTTATCAAATTGAATTTCAGAATGTTGCTTGAGAATTGTGGCCAAAATAAATATTTGACGCACTGTTAGAATTTTTAGGTTTTGGTATAAGTCATGAGTTGGGTACCGAATAGGTAAAAATTGGCTTACCTTGAGGATGGCTCTTTGAGCCCGCTCAAGGTTAATCATAAAAGATTTTGCAGCACCACCCCAAGAAGTTATGCAATACGCCAATAGTGACTGGCATAGCGCAAGATAGACTGATTTAATGATCATCTGATCAGCTACATGGCGTAGTGCCTTAAAAATATATATGAGTTTACGCGTTCTACCAATTAACGCTTCTAAATGTGGTTGGAAAGAAAGTTTCTCATCTATAATGATACCTAGATATTTTATTGAACTTGTCTTCGTTAATTTAGGGCAGGTACATGAGGTAGTGGTAGATAGTAAGCGGCAAGAGTGCGCTATGATATGGAGATCAGGATGATTAAGGTTTTTATTGCTGTAGGTAATAAATTTTGTTTTATCAACGTTTAAAGTTAAAATGTTTTCTTTTAGCCAATGTGTCACTTGGTTGAATCCTATTTGGGCCAACTGACTGACCTCTTCCCATGTATTAGCATGGAAGAGCAGGGCAGTGTCATCAGCGAAAGAGATGAGTTTACCATTTTTGATGTTTATTTGACATAGTTCGTTTATGTAAACTAGAAATAGGGTAGGGCCGAGGATACTGCCCTGCGGTACGCCATATTCAACCGGTAGCTCGTCACTCGTCCAATCACCCACCCTAACAACCTGTCTTCTTCCCTGAAGGTAGTCCTTAAAAAGTTTCAGTGGAAGGCCTCTGACGCCGAGACTTTCGAGTTTACATAATAAATTAGGTACCAATACGGTGTCGAAGGCTTTAGCTAAATCTAAAAATATTGTAATGACTTTTTGTTTATTGTCTAAGTTTGTAGCAATAAAATCAGTTAGTTGATGTACAGCCTCCGACGTCGACCGACCTACGCGGAATCCAAATTGTGTCGATGATAACAAATTGTTTTTTTCTAAGAAGTCTACAAGTCTGGAGTTCATAATTCGTTCTAATACCTTTGATAATGTTGGAAGAATAGCTATAGGACGATAGTTATTTACACATGACCTATCTCCGTTTTTAAATACCGGCGTAATTCTGGCTTTTTTAAAAGCTTTCGGAAAGACTCCCGTAGAAAGAGACAGGTTGCAAATATAAGTTAGTGGTGGTGTGATTATCTCTATGTATTTTTTAAGAATGTAATCTGAAATGCTATCTAAACCTACAGCACATTTATTTTTTAAGTTTTGTATTAGTAGTTTAATTTCCTGTTCGGTTGCAGGCAGAAGTACTATTGATTTACTAAATGAGTTGATTGGTTTTGAGGTGTTAGGACGGCAATCGTGTTTCTCGGCCAATTTTTTTCCTATGCTTGCAAAGAACGTGTTTATAAACTTTTATCACTCAACAATAATAACATAATACACGCAAAATACAAAACAGATCTCAAATTGATAACCTATTCTGCACACAGTTAAAAACAAAACAGCAATCCACGTTTACTTAGATTGAATCACTTATCTAATGGCACAAAACCAATGTATGCCAATTAACCCTCACTTGTGAATACAACCTTAAAATGTCAGCGTTCCGTTTCACATGAGTTTGTAACTCGTGACTGTATCGCTCATATCTCAGCACTGAAGCTAAGTGTATCAGATTATCTGGTAACCACTAACCAGTACAGTACAATGAGCGAAATGACAGATTTCTCTCAAAGGAGGTTTGAGTTTTTAGTGTGGTTACTTTTGGTGAAGTTTTGCCGTGAATGTTAAATATTATTATGTTATAGAAGACATTGATAGATTCAGAGCAATACTTTTCACTGTTTTAAAGAAAACACCTTAAATACGTTCCTTTTAAACTGTATTTAATGATTAGCGTTTCGTACTAAAAATGTAAAAACGGATTTCTGAAGGACCACTTTCTGTCTGTCTATCACCAGGTTATAACTCATGAACCATGATAGGTATACAGATAAAATTTTCACAGATTCCACGTATTTCTGTTTCTTTAACCAATATTAGGATGGGTAATTTCTTTTAACCAGTTTTCTATAATTGCTTTTTTTCATACATTATTTTCGCATGGCAACTAAAATCAATGGGAAGTCGTCGCACTAAAAAATCAAATCGATTACTTCACACTGATAAGAAACAGCATCTCTTGATCTTTAAAGAATCTAGTTCACATTAGATAGAGGTTATCAAAAATATTCGAGATTAATTTACATACTGATGCTGTTAAGGAAACGTTGAATGAACGCGAATCAAATTAAATGATACCAAATATTCTACAATTATAATAAATTCAGCTCAGATTACCTTGCGACGGAAATTGACCATCATCGCCATAATTCGTTATAAAATTTGATTTATAAATTTTAACAACAAACAGTAGCGCTGTAATTCGATACAAAGCTATAAATTCTCGAAAAAAAAATACGTACATAATAATGTAATAAAATATTTGATATCCAATTTAAGAATCGATTCGTTCCCAATCGGTTTGTATTCGGATTCGATTGGAATTCCTTACGCGGCTGTATCAACAATGTGTCTGTCACATGCATCACTGCTACAAGCCCACCCGAATACTTAGTAATCGATTAGTTAAAACGATTCTCGAATAATTCGAAAAATACTACATAGGTTCGCTTTATCGATTCGATCTACTCTCGTTAAATATCATTAAAGCCCCCGACTCGATTTATTACTAATCGATAAACGTGAATTATTTGTTTTCGTGTAGATTTTTGTGATCTGTTGGCTGTTTAAATATTTTATTGAAATAATCCTTTGTTAATTACGTTCTAGATTATATCGGATTTATTTAGGTAGCTTCTATTAAACATAAATACAACGCGCCGGAATTCTTCTACAAGAATCGAGTGACGATTTAGGCCTAGATACGGAAAGTTATAAACATATCGTTATCAAAAAACATTATTTTTATTCCACAGTTTTTAGTTTTCCAGATTTACACAGAGAAGTATTTTTAAATTACTTCTAGATCAAATAAGTTCAGTACCCCTAGCACGAACATCTTGCGAAAAAGTATTCGTATCGTTAACGTGAGCGTTTTGTATGGAAACATAAACAGCGCCTCTAGTGTGCGTAATATGAACTAAATTTGTGAGCACGAACATAAGTCAAGTAAGTTTCGTATCGTATTCGTAACGTAACTATCGTAACCTTGAGTCGTTTGTATGGAGATAGGAAGCACGAAGGTATAAATTGACGTATCGTATCGTGATTGTCGAAGGCTGGCTTGCGAGTTTTACGAAAGTTTATTCACTTTAAATTTGACAGTGACAAAACTTTCGTCAGAGTTTCTTGGAAGATTTAAATAGTAATTAAGTGATTGTGTGACCGAATTTTGCTGAAAAATGCTTAGATTAACAAGAAGCACCCATCGACGTAGCACGTTGTACCATTATCTTGCGGCGCGATTGATTGTTGAAAGTGGAAATGTACGAAGAGAAACTAGGTGAGTCATCTACTACAATACTTTATGTAGATAAATAGAAAATAAGTTGGTTTATTAATGTACTATTGTAATTTCAGAGAAATCTCGAGGAGAGCTCTCCTCAGAAAAAATATAGCCAATATTAACGTGCAATATCTAAGCGATACAGAATTTAGAAATAGATTTCGTCTCAGTAAGGGAGCATTTTTGCATTTATGTCGCGAATTAAGGGTCAAATCTAGTCTAAGACCAAGTAAAAGGATCAGCCTGGAACATAAAGTAAGTGTAGTAAATACTTGAATTTACCCAAAATTTTAACCAATAGGTACATTTTTATGGGTGCTCTACATATTTAATGGATATAATATTTTTTAAACACATATTCATTTATTATTTGTATTTCTAGGTACTGTGTGCTTTATCATTTTATGCTACAGGCTCCTACCAAAGAATAGTAGGAATGGCTAAATGTTTAGGGCAAACCACAGTTAGTAAATATGTGAGACAGGTTACTGACGCCCTTGTAACCCCCTCAATATTAAATTACTTTATAAAATTTCCTGCGACGCTAGAGCAGCGTAATATTATAAAAAACAAGTAAGTAGTAATCAAATTATAATAACTAAGTTTGCACAAATTGAGTGGACTGTATTGAATAGCGAAATTAAATAATAGATTAAATTACAAAAAATCCTTTATTTACAGATTTTATACAAAATTTGGCATCCCTGGAGTAATAGGATGCATAGATGGGTCTCATTTTCATATATTCACTCCAAAAAGAGACATTGAGCATTTATTTTATTGCAGAAAGCATTTCTACTCACTGAATGTGCAAATGGTGAGATATTAAATTTTAATATACCTCACTCAGCACCGATGGCCTAACAATTAATTAATTACAATAATTATGTTGTACAGTTGCATCTTCATCCACATTTTTACATTTCAGATATGTGACAGTGAATGCCGAATTATTAATGTTAATGCAAAATATGGAGGTGCTACCCACGACGCATTTATTTGGGAAAATAGTCAAGCCAATAGATATATCCAGGACATAAATAAAAATAATGAACAAGTTTGGTTTTTAGGTAGGTAAAAATGTATTAACCAATTAGAAAAAGATATGTTGCAAAATACTTAGGGCAGCAGGCAAGTTACAGTAATTAAAATTTATAGATTTTTTTAATAACTTATTCTTTAAATAAAAAAAATTCCAGGTGATTCTGGATATCCACAGAGGCCTTGGATGATGACACCAATCCCAGATGCTGCTGAAGGTACGCCAGAGGCAAAATATAATACCATCCATGGGAAAGCCAGAGTTGTAATAGAAAATACATTTGGTAGACTTAAAAATAGGTGGAGATGCCTTTGTAAGGACCGGACATTACACTACACCCCCGAAAGATGTGCAACTATAATTATGGCATGTAGCGTTCTACACAACTTAGCGATAGATTTTATGGTGCCCGATCCTGAAGAAGATGTCATAGATTCTTTAGAATTAGGAATATCAGCAGTTTCTTCAGAAGAACCTCTTCGCGATCATGGTTCTAGAGATGATTTGATTCGCGGTAGAACACTACGACAAATATTAGTGGATAGAATCAATAGACTACACATTGTTAATAATTAAATTAATTTTCCATTTTTTTTCTAGGTTTTGTGTTACCATGTGTCATAAGAGAATAACTCTATGAGAACTCTGTCTGTATTTTTTTTCTTTATTTGTAATTTTAAACTCATTGCACAGAGTGTTAGGTCTTAGCTAATTGTTTTTTATTTGTATTTTCGTGTTGTTACTTTTAAGCTCTATATTGTATTTTATAGAAAGGTGTTGTCGCTAAGAGACTGTACATGTGCTGTTATTTTAATTTGAATTTTTGACGGTCATAAAGAGCTGTTTTGCAGACAAGTTTTAGTAAATGGTTTTTGAATGTAGAAATGGTTTTTCTTTTGTGATAAAATAAAAATTTCCAGATACTATTCCACTATTTAATAAAAAAGTATTTCTCTATGAAATATAATTAAAAGATCTTAAAATAATATATTGTCTAAGTTATTTATTAAGCTAATCTTTATCTACATACACAAATAAAACTTAATAGCAATAAAGAAACAAAACAATAAGCCTAACCAAATAACTTACTATTAGTTGCATATTTGGCGAAACAAATAATGTCCGATTTTATACACTTTTATTCGCCAAATATGCATCCAATACCTTCAAAGCTTCTTTAAAAAAATCCAGCCATTTAGCTTGCAACTGCAGCTCTACATCACGCTGTCTAATCCTCTCTCTTTCTAATTCTTCCGCAACTCGATCACGCTCTCTTTCATACTGCCTTGCGGACCCCTCACACTCCTTAAATACTTTTAAAATTTCATCGTCGGCTTTCTTCTTTTTCTTCGGCGGCTTCCAATGTGTGTCGATTGAAGCTATTGAAGGTGGTAGTGGATGCGCGGGAGGTGGAGGTGGAGCGATTGAGCGTTGGCTACTTGTTCCCGGAGTATTCCAAGTATCTGGCAAAATGATGGGCATTTAGGTAGTTATCTCGACTTAATGTGTTAGTTTTTAGTTTTAATGATTGAATTATAATTCATTTAGTACTAGTTATTTCAAACTCAAAAGGTAATCTAAAGTATTTAAATTAAAAATATACCAACCGTCAGCAACGGGTGTTAGTTTTATAGGTATGTCATCAACATTAACTTCACTTATTGTTTTTGTGTTTGTTTCTTGTGGATGAGTACCGGACAAGCTCTCTTCCTCCTCAACATCAACCTAATTTTCATAAAAAAATTACATTAGGGAACACACATCATATGTTTCAAAGCAGTGCTAACTACTACTTATGTTTATTTTTTTATCAAAAGTCTGCTCTTGAGGATAATCAATAATGCAGATAACATCAAACTTCAAGAGACTAACAAGCATCATAATTCAAATAAATAATGTGGTAAAAACAAAAGCATGAGATTAAGTCATGCACCACTGCAAAAGAATTTTAAGTGTAACTATACTAACAAAAAAGAGCTTAAGTGGTGACCCTTTTTTGTTATTCTGGGGATTTATAAAGAGGTAGGTCCTTCTCATAGAGAAAACTTTTGACCACATTCAGTCCCGTTTAGGAATATCATATTCACATAATTCTTCAATGGTTACCAAGCTTATTGTATTTCTATGAAAATATACTATATGTCCAGTCATGAGCAATATGATGAGTACACAATCCAAAAGTTGAACACTTGACTTATATCAGTCTGAGGTAAAAACTATAATTTTAGTAACTATTTAAATAAACATAATTATCTTTGCTTGTGACTGTATAATTATGTGCATCAAAAATTGAAACTAAACTCATTTTAAATGTTACAAAGAAAAATTCTTAATCACACCTGTATGAAGCCAGCTTCTTGTATGGGCATTCCAGTAGCAGCCTGCACCCCAATTATATTCATAACCCTGGTTTCTAAGTCGGTTAATGTTAATTGAAGCGCAGGCCCACCACCTGTACCATGAGCTGACCTATTTATTTTGGCCCACTTTCGTTTCACGTTGTTTTTGAAATCACTCCAAACCTTAATATGAATAAAAAACACCACACCAATAATAGAGAAGGATGCCCAACGCCAACATAAAATGCATGCAATGAATTTCTACTTGTGAGATGAAACTATAACCATGGATAAAGATTTGAGACATACCTTTCGCCACTTTTCCTCTGTTCTAGAGTCGCCTGTGCCATCACTATTGAGCATATCCGAAAGCTCCTTCCATTTTAGCTGTACATAGTGTCTACCACGAGGGCCTCCGCTGGGTTTAGACAAGTCTCCATGCCTATAATAATTTAAATAATTTTATAATTAAACGACTGTCTCCCATTCTATCTGGTATACACTTAATTTAAGACCTACATAAATATCATAAATTAAATACATACCCCATGGAAGTTTATTTCAATTTGATTCAAATTTGTTAAAGAACTATCAATTTAGCTTACCATTTTTTATGACCCAATTGTATAAATACACTACCTTTTGATTCATAATAATATGTATATTTAAATTTTCCATTAAAATATCATTTATCAACTGGTATGTTTACAATAACATATTAAATGAAATTTACTTACTTTTCCATGAATTCCACCATAATTGTGTATTGTGGGTGGCTGGTCCTCATTTTCTAAACTTCAGTGGTTTTGTAACTGCGATTGTAAACCCCGTTAACACTTTTAGATGTAAAGTAATACGAGTTCTTCACTTCACTTCAAAACAAAGTTGTCCTTGAATGAGCTTCGCGGCACAAAATGTCATGTCGTTCGTTTAGGAACACAGTTTCAAAATAAACAAAGTTTCAGTATTATATTAATTAAATACACCATTTATTTTAAATTAATATTAACTTTTATTACTGGTTCGTTGTAAAGCATTAATATTTAAATGGTTTTAAAGTTTTAAAGGCAGTGAAATCACTACGAACAAAATACGTTATAGTTTTTGAACGAAACGTTCAATCAATTTTACGATCCTTCGTTCAATGTTGTCCCTCCTTACTTACGTTAGTATGACGTCACTATCGAAATCGTATCGAGGTTTCGATACGATTACGATAGTGCTTCGTGCTTCCTACTTTAGTTGTATTCCGTTATCGTATCGTCAACTCGATACGTTAACGATACGAAACTTACAAATGTTCGTGCTAGGGGTACAGCTATTAATAAATACTCACGACTTATAATACCTTCTCACCAACTCAAATAAACATAATCTTTATCAGCGCAATTTATCAAAATTCATTAATTAAAACATGTATTACTTTAAACAGTATTAAAAATAATTACCGTGTCCCATAATTAACAGGATTTTCGTCATCTTCAAAAAAAACCTGACTTATAAAACGTATTTTAAATCTCTTATCGAATAGATATGATATTATAGATAAACACTATTAAATATCAGCCCATAAATATAATAATTACGACGGATTGTGGGTGAGTAGAAAACTTACTATGTTACTTTAAAAGAGGACATTTGCCAATGTGGGAACGAGATGGCGCTCTACATTGTCCATAGCGCTGTCCCTCTCATACAACAGCGACAATTGTTTGCATTATCGTTTGGTAGAGGTACAGGATGCATGTAGTGGCAACGCGTGCGACCGCTCTCGACACTCGAAACTACTTATTTCAACGATATCCTGGTTATTATACTATGTTTGCAAGTAACACGTGTTTTAGATCACTTTTAGATTGCTTTATAACTGTATTTAGGATAAGTGGTTAATTTATTATAGTGGTGACATGAAAATTGCATTTGTTTTGAGTTTTGATAAAGAAAAAAAGTTTACCTCTTGATTCTAAAAAGTCAGGTTAACAGAATTATTATTTTTTTAAATTCTGTATATGTTATATATATATATATATATGTTATATATATGTTATACAATCATTTTTCTATCCAGCCTAAAACATATTATTATTTTCCTATTCTCCATTTTAAATTCGATAACGATAAGAAGATTGATTCGTTCAAGTACAACACCAAATGAGGCAACCAAGAAGCGTTCGGCAAGATTCTAACATAATACTACCAAATACCCAAAATTCACTTAAGAAAACATTTTTCATAGATTTCAATTTGATACTTGTCACATATTTATTTCTCCATAAATTGTAACTTGCCATACAAATGTACTTATAATAAATTTTCTCTTTTCAGGTAAGTCTTGCTTGTGTATCGCATTAGTACATACAATAATGTATGGCCAAAGAAGATGTATGACAGGAAACATTAACACGTAAGTACGACTTAAGAATTGTACTTTAAAATATTGTGGGAGGTGAATTTTTGGGGTTGTCGGATGATAATTGATGGGGTCTTTGCGGTATTTTTTGTATATCACATGTATTATTTGAAAGAGTATCTACATTTTGTTCATGTTCGCTTTAGCGGGAATTATTTGTGAACTAGCCGCTAGAAATCGAAAATGATACCACGGGAACATAAAATCAGGATAAAAATTATATTACACTATTCTATGTGTAAGTCTTGGTTATAAACCATCTGGGTATCAAGTTTCGTCTAAATTCGTTCAGTGGTTTTTGCGTGAAAGACGAACAAACATCTAAATATCCATAATACAAACGTTTTCGTTTATTATGGGAAAGCAAAGTCCTGGCATTGGAAGAATTTCTCATGACCTCCTTAATTCATTACCTCATCTTATTCTTCTATGTAAATCCCTAAATTTCTACACAGCAGTGTAAAAGTTGTACTCTTTGCACTAAAACCGCCGAAGCGGAATGTATCGCGGATAAAAGTGGTTAATTCCTCTTGATTATATACCACTTAGATAGCAGCCGTCCACATGGTCGCCTAGCCAGCCAACGTGGTAATCCTGACCATCAGATACTACGTCGTCTACTAATTGAGATTGTGCTTTTATTTTAAAAGTCCGTTAAATGCTTCGTGTGGAAGAAACTTTAAGAGGAATTGATATACCAACTGCAACTCTTGGCGAAATTCCTCTGCTCAAAATCACATTGCCTGTCTATTTTCTTCTTCCATATTTTGACATTCACTAAGGTTTGCTTTACTGTAATTAAATATTTATTCAAATACGTTACAAGAGTTAAATATGGATTCAAGGCTTCCTTAACACATTTTCATCGGTTTAATAATTTATGATTTATTAATATTCTCAAAACCTCATGCACCAGCAAACTCGTTCATAATATTATAAACAGCTTGAATAAGACAAGCAAGTGTTATTCCAAAACATTTTATTCATATACATTTCCCAAAAAAGTATTAATTCTTGGAACAATACTAAAAGTGTACCCTCGGTGAACCCGCTAATCTCACCAGCCCACATCTTGTCACAAGCCCAGATAAAGCGTCCCACTCCACGGCGACCGCAAGACAAATCTGAACAATTACTTCTGGCGCTAATGACGCCGATACCGATGTCGCACGATTTATTGTCGCCACATCGGTGGTCGGCTTTACATACATTTTCATATTTTTAGATAGCTGCCGAAAGGATTTTTTGCTACTCCAACGATTTCTCTTGTGACAATTTTTTTATTGAATTTTTATTAAAGTGATTTATTGGAGAAAAGTACTTAATCCCTTCATTTAGAAGATTTATTCCGATTTTTGTTTTAATGTGATAAAAGGATTGTTAAATAAGAAGCGATGAAAACTTAATGCTTTGGATAGCTAGCTGAGTCTAACTCTTGGTAACTTTAGTCATGCGATTTACGATTCCTGAAATTCAGATGGTAATCAAAAATACTCCCCGATACATCAAAACATTAATTCTTATAGCTCCTCTAATCAGCTGCATTAAAAGCTAAACTGTCCAAGAGTGTCAACTCGCATTTCTTTCCAGCAACACCAGTCCATCACCTAGGGCGCGCCCGAAGGCACCAACAAGTTAACCTCAACTGTGCTTAAACTCCGTTTAATGTATTAACCTCGTTTAGCTGCCTGACTTATCGCACGACAATTTATCCGCGGAACGTACTCAGAACGGTAAAAAATGGTAAAAAAAAAGTTTAATAAAGTCACTGTCGAGACACAGAGCGGAGATATGATGAGCTTTTAGGCTTATTTAATTGTGTCATTTCGGATGTAAATACGGCCATAGTTTTTGTTACATTTTTTGTAAATTGTGAAGCGGTACAATGATTTCGTGATAAGACCCTTTGAAAAGTGGGCCACTGTAATTTTGAACCGGAATTTATATGGCAGCTGATTAAGCATATGATAATAATGTAAATTATGTAAAGTCGTTTAATTTTAAACAAAATAAAGAACATTTACTAAGCCTCGTTACAATTAGTATTCTAAAAGCAAATGCACATCATCAAACCGAGCAGCAAACAGCTCATAGCACCACAATAAGTAACATCCCCATATCAGCGATCCCACAATCAGCCATCCAGAGAGCAATTACCAAAGTTTCGTCCCATGACAAATATCTACTCCACTTTAACAAATACGGTTCGGGCGATTTTTTCTTTTATCTCGCCGCCGCAGGGCACGGCCTCAGATACACAATTTTTCAGGACGATATAAAAGCTAGCAAGTTGAGTCTTTAAAAAGTTTATCGTTGAAAGTTCGCGCACCTCGCCGTGTCGCGAATGATATATCGGATGGCATTAATCTTTGTTAAACGTTAGTTAACCGTGTGGTGGTGTCGGGCGTTTTTTGCATTTCTTTTCAGGAAGTTGGTTTTATCAGTAAAGGTATACTCCTGTTGTAATGACGGTCGAGTTATATTGCGCTGGCTATGATATGCTTTTTGGTAGTGTCTTAAATGTTTAGTGCTATTAATGCCTTCGTTTGTGACACGAAGAGCTTCCAGGCTGCTTTGAATTTAAATGGTTTTGAGTGACTACTTTTTAGAGTTCTTTAAACTGACATACATATTCACTGACGAATATCCTATATGTGAAGATTACTAAAGGATTTTCAGGTCTACTTCTAGCTAAATAAAATACTCCAGACATTTAAATTTTATCAGGCTGGAAGCTAACCTCAACATAGCTTGAAACTCGACCTACTTCGCCTACCCTACACATGGTGGGATCCAAGACCGCGATACCCTTTCCCAACAAACCTGCAAAAATCTTTAACCACCCAAAACAAAATCATTATATTATTTATTCCCAATTCTTCAATCACTCACTACATCTGTCATCGGCAGACTTTGTGTAAAGAACGCCATTGTAAATTAAGATCCTGTCGCGATACGCCCACGAACACACACACACACACACACATACACACTCGGTAACCTTTTAACGGATGCTGGTTATCTCTAGGATCAGGTTGTATGAATGATCAACCCCCTTTATAGGAATTATTTATCGAGATTATTGAATAATATTTTTAAGAACAAAAACGTACAACCGACATTAAAATCCAACTGGGTCGATGGTAAGTATAGTTAAGGCACAGACTATAGTCCCGGGTCGAGTCTGGACGAGGCTGGTACCAGACCATACACATCGGCACGAAAATGAAGAACATACGTATTGAGGACCTCTTCCTTTTTTGGAGTCAGTTGAAAAATAATGGTACGGAATAAAGGATTGGTAGCTATAGAAATGTGATGTGACTCATGGTGGTAGGAAGACAACTCTTCGTTGTGTCTAACATATAGACGTGCGATTATTGAAAACTAGAAGCCACATTAAGAATTGGTCACGTACTATTACTAAAGCACGCGTTCGGACTATCACGTCTGCGTGTGCTTGACATTAGCCAAAAAAACTTTAAATCTGCTTTAGAACTCCTTCAAAAACTTTCCTAACTGGTTTATCCCACGTGAGTCCGAGCAATCTGAACGTACAGCGCACAAAGATAATGACACCATCAGTTCTCGAAACATTAAAACATTCCTAATAAGGCGCTGTGTGCTTATCGAGCGCGGAAGGCCCGCACAACGCGACCAATTTCGGCATCCACCCGATACCTATCTGTCTCCATTTTTATTTATTCGCTCCGTATTATATTCGCTATCTAGTCTCGAATAAATTATTCGAAATCTATTTTATCTTGCGTATCTCGATCGGAGATAGCGGTTTATTTATTCTGACTGGACGCCCACGTGACGAAAACGATTTCTGGAAAAGATTGCTAGAATATTTGATCTGTTAAGAATTTGCGGAAAGAATGTTGTTCGACTTAAGAGATTCAAAAGCCGACGGCACTGTTCTTAAATCATGTCAGTCTTAAATAAATCATACCGTTTTGAAGGTTACGAATCAGAAATGGAAATTATCTTGGAGCAAAACTTTCCACTTTCACAGCCTCATCATTAGGCTACAAAATCAAAAAATCAATTAACACCCGACATACTTGTAGGAAAAAACTTGGAAACGTAACGAACGTCCACACCATCCAGCATAATGACGGCACACCGCATTCTCGGGACCTCTCCCGAACAAGAAAGTATCAAATATTAACCATCGGACACACCTGAAGCCAGACAGCCTGGCATGCATATGAAGAGGACAGATACACGCTCGCAAACTTATACAAACACACCCGAAAACAACTCGTGACCTCTATCCCAAAGCACGAAGACTCAACTTAGCACTGATATAAATTTTGAAACAGCAAACGTGGCTTGGCAGCGCTGCTTGAGATAGTATCATTTCGTACGTTAGCAAGAAACACATTTCAAGCGAAACATGGACGATGTTGGGGTCGAATCGAAACAAAGCGTTGTGACATCGAGATAAGAATCGATAGGCTCGCGAAACGTCGCGCCGAAACGCACCGAACAAATTATCGATTCATAAAAACATCGATTTTAAAATATTGCGGCGAGTTTATCGCGTCATTGTTCCGATAGGGTGGCCAGTATAATGTTAATAAGTTGCCAACATTAAAAATTCTTTGCGTGTATTGTCTTTGGGTGCCCTTCGAATTTTTGTCGCTGTTTTAAATCAAAAATTTTTAGTGTTGTTAATTAATTATTGAATGAAAGATACTTTAATATGTTGTATTAAATCTTGTTAATTGGATGAAACATGCGGGTTCCAAATGTTTGGCCTACTATCTATGGCGTACATATCGAAGTAATTAGTAGCATATCAAACGTAGTAGCAGGAATGTTTGGGAACAAAAAAAACGTTGGCCTTATTTTAAGACATAACTGTTAAATAATTAACAAGCCATTCCGTATCAAGAAATACTACAAGTCGAATTTAATAAAAAAAAATCGACAATCTCGTCAAAAAAATCTGACATTGACCAGCACTAGTAAGTTAAGGTAAAATAAATTGGAGAGTTTATAGTGAGGCGATACGTGGTGGATGCGTGGCCACCCTGCATGCGTCTGCGCATATCTCGCCCGTTCGTCATATAGTATCGCGCGATCGTGGCCCCACCGTCGCGCGACTAGCGAAATGAGCTTTTGTTTGTCACTTATATCGAAATGTTTAATGCAACGTATGGATGTTCGTAAAAATATTTTGTATTGATAAATGTTTGAGAAAACCTATGACAATCAAAGTTCAACTTTTATATCGTAGGTAATTCTTTTATGTTACGGTGACTGATTTGTCTCTGATACGAAGCAGTTAATAAACAGTTGCTCTATTCTCAGCGGCACTTGTAAGATAGACTAGAAGCCGACTTAAATATAACAGATTTGGCAAAGAAGCAGTCAGAAAAGATAGGCTTTAAATCGACTGCCTATTTGACTTCCAAAACCCGATCCCTGGGTACTAACAATGTTTTTCGATTGAAAGAATTGTAGAGATGACAAATTTTATAATATCACTGCTAAAAGGTACTTTTTTAATATTTTAGCAGAGAGGAATCTTAGTATATTAACAAATGTTCACCCATCCAATGGCTATTCCCAGCAAGGAGTAAGCCTTAATACCTTGAAACCAATCAAACTATTTAAATCTGGATTTTGAACTATCGATTATTTTTATCATACAGTATCAAAGATTGTTGATATATACAATGGAACTCTTCAATAAAAGAACTTCGAGTAAGTAACTTCGAAAGTTGTTGTTATCAACAGCGATACCATTTGTTTTCTTTTGGCATTAGAAACTTATTTCAAGGGCATAACCCTAGGATACTGACTATATCTGTGTTGTACTATAAGAGAGATAAATCTACATTAATTTTCTTATTTTCCGCGTAATAGGTATTTTTTAAAGCTAAATTGTCGTAAATAAATGAAAAAAAAACGCTTCTGTTGGAAAGTTCCTGTTTTTTATAGAAAATTAATATTTTTAATGTCTCTTAAAACCTAACACTAAATTACCCGTACAAGAATCCCAACTTTTTTGGACAAAATCTTTGTGTTATATACTGATACATACATATATTATGTTCCTTAAGTTGCTGTGCCCTTAGGGTCATGTTGATACCTATTAAATGTATTTATAACACCTTGTACCTACACATGGAGCAATAAACAATTTGAATTTGAACTTAACATAAGAACCCAAGTCACTTCAAAAGACATTTCTTTCAACACAACAGCAAATACATATCCACCCGTACAAGAAAAACGCGCAATGGACATTAGTGCATTAGACACCTGTTGTCGCGATCGCGATGCCCACGTACATTGCGCGCTATCTGCGCTCATTATAGCGCGGCCTCTTCACACCAAGTAATGGACAGCGAACAGACCAAATAAAATCTCTAAAATGTTTCTTGGTAGTGTCGATAGTTTGAATGTAAATTGAAGGAAAAATAGGAAAATGTTTACATTTAATTTTTTTTCTTGATTTTGAAGTTCTTTTTTTTTGTTTTGGTGTCGAATAGGGTGTTATTTTTGCCTCAGATAGAGGCTTAAATTTTTATATACAGGCTGTTTCAATAATGCATTTATATCTGGATAGATAACTTATTCAAAACTAGATAGTCTCAACAATGCGGTATGAAAAAAATATAAGTTTATATTGACTGGAAATTTACTAACACGGGGAATAGATTCTCAGTCTCTTTCTCTTGCCTAGATCGTCATTTTCACAATATAGTACTTAATTTTATACACGTTTAGTATATTTCTATAATATAATACTTGTTTATCACGAGGTCGCAAGAGGCCTTGGTTCTAGGAACAGGCAAATCTTCAGTCACCAAAACCTACATACTCCCTAACACATGCACATGGGAAAATGAGCTTTGCGTACAGTTATTAAGATATATTTTCTAGTTTATGTTCCGCAATTTTCTGTGCAGTGGCCGTGTGTTACACAGTACAATTTTAAAAATGATATTTTTTTCAATTAAATGTTCGATAAGCTACTTTTGAGACAGTAATTAATTTAATTATTTTAACGATTACAGTATATTTTAAGATTTATTTTACCACTTAAAAAAAACACGTAAGAAATACGGAATTTAGAGATTTTAATAGCAATTACAATTTATAATTTTTTTATATTTTTACTCAGCATTTTACCTATGTTTTAAGTAAACACTTGTATTATAAAACAAATATTCCCACGCGAACATGAAAACAATTGGTCCGGTGTAAGGCGCGGCCGTTATCGCGATATCAGAACGCGGGGTGGCCGCGCGTCGCGCGATCCAGCCGCGCGATTACACGCGGCACTCGCGCGATATTAGCCGAATGACACGACAATGTCGCGTCGTGGGTAGCTGTTTATTGTGTCGTGAATGGGCGGCCTTATATCGTATGCCCTTACTGAATATATCATAAATAAAATTATTTATTTTAAATTGTTGGTTTTTGTATGTATTGTTTACAATGGATGGTTAATGTCAGCAGCTGTGTAGAAGCTATCATAAACATATATTTTTATTGTAAGAACAATGAGTGAACATTTACTTTTATGCTGTCATTTTTATGCTAAATTAAAAAATAGACTCGCCTACTTAATTCATGAGAAATCTTGCGAAAACAAAAATATTGTAAAGTTACAATCAAAATATATCCCATTTATCTTATCTTGATCTTTCAATCGTTTTTTAACTAGAATATCCCGTTATATTAGAGATACGATCAGATCATATTACAGCGTAAATAAATATACGTCTAGTCAACACTTAATTCGCATTTAAATTTATATTTCGAATTAGAACGTACGCCATTCTAAATCTATATGTTATCTGTAATTCGATACGATTGCGATTACAATCTTAATCTCCGAAGTGCGTTTGTTTATTCATTCGATTTCATCTTTAGCGGCGTACCGGTTTATGAGCTATGGAGAATATTTTAGCTCAAAAGATGATTTGCAAATAGGTGGTCCGAGTTTATTAATTTTTCAGTGTTCATTTAAATAGGAATGCCGATTGTCGGGCTGTTTGAAGACAATACAGTAGGTATCTAAGTCGAAAATATAATACAAAGCTTTTATATTAGTAGGTGATCTTAAATTTAGCGCTAGACACTTCATTTGTCACCCAATTTCTTATTATTATTATTTATTTATTTAATAAACAGGTACATGACATGAACATTAATTCTGATGCAATGTCCAACAAAACTATCGACATAGTTTGTCTGTTGGATCTTGTTAAACATTTCTTTTGTTAAATTGAATTGGACTAAAGAAAAATAACATAACTTTCGAATTTAATTTAACTTTTTTTTAATTTAATTTGACAAAATTAGCAACAACGAAAACAGTAATCCATCATAATCCGTCTGACGCTGTCCGAACCTAAACTCAAGCTGATACCATTTAAGTATATAGAATAGCAGAGTAGTTAAGACTATCACATATAAACACAACACCTACTCATTACACAACACCTATACCATACACCTGCAGCAGCATCACTCAAGCATACAATTTTGTCAGCTAACTAAATCGGAAGCTGGATCACAGAAGCGGTAACCCCACAGAGCTCTTGTTAGAGAACAATTTAGTGATAGCATGCGCAGTGAAGCGACCGGTAGATACCACGTCTCATTAGACCGGGTTTAGCACGCGTTCGACGGGTTAAATTAGGTAAGTGCATTAATCGATGGCGTTTGCGTGAGCTTTGCAGGGTTAAGACAATTATGCTATATCGATTTTCAAGTTGGAGATAAGGTATCTAGTCTTTAAGTTAGGTAAGTTATAGTTGGGGTTAAGATCGTTGTCTATCTAAAGCATGGATTTGAAATAGGAGATTATTTCCTTTGAATTCGATTGTAAATTGTTCTACTGTCAAAGGATAAACACGAAAAAGAAACCTTACTTATTTTTTTTTAAATAAATCCACTTAGAATAAAACTATTGAGACAAACTCGCTAAAATTTTAATAAGACAAAATGGACCAAATTGGGGTAACAAACATAAAAATCATACGAATTGAAAACCTCTTTCTTTTTAAAGTCGCTTGAAAACCTAAAGCACGCACTCCTATACTGACTTAAACTTAACCATCTCATCCTAGCATGTTGTATCCATGAAATCATCGACCGAATCACAAAAATCGCACCAGCTCTCACAGCACTTATCATCCACCATCCTCAAAATCCCTTATACACTTCCTTCTAAATGAGTCCATCTGAAACTCCACGAAGATCCCCAGTCAGTTCGGTAGGTAGTACCAGCTACCGAGGCCCCAGTAAGGCATGCAGCACATGCATCACGCACATAGATCGGCCGGTTATCGGCGGCGCCCGATAGGAGGCGTGCGCGCGCCCGATAACGCTCGCCCGACTCGCCTATATTTCACACCACGCTGGACGCTTGTCCCAAGTTACTGAAGATTGGGAAGTCTTCGCTGAAATGGTTTTTGGATTGATCAGTTTGTTGGCTAATTTTGGACGTTAAGATGCGGTTTTCAATTGATTAGTGACTTAATAGTTTTACTATGATCAAAACTGTGGTGAGAATCTCTTAACAAAATTTTAATCTTCTGCAGAAAATGCCTTTATTATCATTCTACGTTTTTAAATCAGTGTTTTTGATTTTATTTATTAGCAGTTGATCGGAAAACCACAAAGATATTTTGCTTTAATGTCTTAAATTGTCTTTTTTTCTTGCTAGCCTGGACTGTCCCACTGCAAGGCAAAGGCCTCTCCACTCTTCTACCACTTATCTGTCTCATGAGCCGCGACTGACCAGCTCAAATTAACAATCTTCCTCATCATCCTATGAAGCTTGGTTTAGTTTCGCAACACAACCTCCCCCGCTAGATTCCCTTAGCACAGGCCGCTCGACGCGACGGCGACGACTAATAAAACGATTTAATATCTACTTCCGAACGCTCAGTGCACTCTGCGTCGTAAACCGACCACTGCTTCGGTTATTATATTAATAACCACATTTAAATAAGCTTTCCGATCGGAAACTATTTACAAGGAACGTCTGATAGAAATATGTAATGATAAAGTTGAGATGAATGATGTTCTAAAGTGTCTTGATGCTGTTTTGGAGTCATCTGAAAGCAAGTTTGGTGTCAAAGAGTTTAGAGGTCATTTTGAAATACAGGGTAGGTCTACACAGTACCTATATATTCTAAATTAAAACTCAAGTTATAAAGTACCAGTCAAAACAAGAGGGGATCTGTTAAAAAAGTTTTTAAGTAAGTTAGTAGCAAGCCAGTGGCTTCACATGACGATGCAGAAATGTATTCTACCATATTAATTTGTAAGGTAAAACCTAGAAACGTCATCACTTTCCCAAAATGCATAGAACCACAACCAATACAAAACGAATCGTAGAACAAATTTTAAATCACAAATTCTTCTCACACTGTTATCATACGACTCGACTTTCATCTCGCCCAATTCTATCAACACTCCCACACTAAATTAACGTGATTAACAACTATAATCTGTTCGAAAACGTTACTAACGCCGGCATCAATAAACCACGCGGCTACCAATCAGCTATAAACTCCAGCGGACTTGAAAACCTGCACTCCATATCAATTTCTTTCAAACGACTCCGATCCGTTTACGGCGTGTACATTATCTGTGTGAATCGGACCGGCGGCGCGACATATAGCGCGGTGTCGCCTCTTATCGCGCGGCTGCACTCGCGATATCGCGCGAATAGGGCTGCCGCGAAAATAAACTAAAATAAATGTTCTTGATTCGGGTGTTCGGTTTTATGCGGTTTTTGGTGTTATAGTTTTACGTGCTTGTTTTTGGTTAGATTAGTGAATGGTATTGATAAAATAAAATGAGTCCTATACATAGGCATGAAGAAAACAATTAAGTAAAAATTCGCAATTTTATTGGCTTGCATCTCCATAATTAACTCATGACTTCTTTGTGAAAATTAAAACTTTCCGCTTGAAACAATGTGAGTTAGTGGGTCAATTATTTTTCTTACACGTCTCACTTAAACGCACATAAAAATATTCATCGCCATATCCCTTTCTTTTTTCACCTTAACTACCCTAATATCTTAACTCATCCAACGAAACCAAATTCAAAATCTCATAGGTAAAGGTACCTAATAGCGGGTATCTTTATCAAAATTCATAGAGTAGT
Organism: Trichoplusia ni; assembly: GCF_003590095.1. Classification (NCBI taxonomy): domain Eukaryota; kingdom Metazoa; phylum Arthropoda; class Insecta; order Lepidoptera; family Noctuidae; genus Trichoplusia; species Trichoplusia ni. The sequence goes on from NC_039492.1 coordinate 273,607, forward strand.
GCAGAAAATCACAAAACCCGGGAGATACAATGTTCGTCGGCGATACGGCGGGTGTTCGGAGGCGATAACGGGTCGCCTTCCCCGCTCGGACGCCTCTCCCCCTTAGGGTTGCCACGGGCAGGGGAGGCGCGGGACATGTGCATAACATCTTGCGAAATTGCATAGCAGTGTGTGCTTTATAATGTGCTACAGCTTTAGAAAAGATGAGATTTCATTTGTTTTTAATTGACTGTGAGTTCGATAAATGAATTATAATAAACTGCTAAGATGAGGCGAATTAAAGTATTAAGTCGTGACGTCACTTGCCAGTAACATTGACTAAAAAGTGTGACATGACGAATAGTTTACTTAAGTTATCAATCCAGTAGAATTTTATTATTGAGTACAACTTTTTGATTTATCATCCTGTACACGGATATCTTATCAACTCGTAAATAATATCTAGAGGCAATTGAACACATGTATACTACCGACTTACAATACTATCATGACCTGATAAGATGAAGCTAATAATGTATAAATTATGTGTTCTAATGACATTGACAGTTCTTGCAATTTTTACATTCACTAATATTTTTTGCCGTCCCTCCGATCTGCAGGACAAACACCACGTTTGAATTCCCATCTTAATACCTGTGTCTCCTATTTAAACTATAGATATTGTATAATATATTATTCCTACCCGTAAAAGCCTCTTCTCAAAACGGGAATTAGCAACTAGAATGTATAATGACCATTTTCAAATAAAATAAAGTCTAATTACGATCAAAAACATACTACACAGTCTTCAAACCTAGGATTACAAACTTGTAGCCCCAAATTCCTATTCGGGACAGTCCCAGTAGCCCCGCCGTGTGGCTCCCCTAGCACGGACGGCTGCGTCTAACAGATGCAGTGTCTTGCGTCGCAGGGCGGGCGGGATATCGCGCGCGCCCAGCCGGTATCGTCGCCCATCAGCCCGCCCAGCTCCTTCAACTGTTTACAACTTTCTATGTTTATAAATTGTTTCGCATGTGTTTATTAGTATGTTGTTTCGAGATGGTTTAGTATGTTCAAAGGCTCGCAAAGAAATTAATCTATTGATATATAGACTTGCATAATGCATGCATGAATGTATAATCATAGTTTTGATAACGACTTTTTTGTTAATAATTAAGCTAATAAATGGTAACCATTATTAAAAAAGCAAAAAAAATCTTATATTTACTGAAACACAAAACCATTTTCACATAAAAGGTTGTTTGTCGTTTGTTTATTTAATAGCATATTTTTAATAAAAATAAATAAGCAAATTAGAATCAACTACTCTATCAATATGATCGATTTCTTTTATCATTTTTGATTGATCGATTTATCTTCAGCATTATACATGTCTTTTAATAATAACTTAATATAAGAGTATGAGGAGTGAAGGCTAACAGATGCAGTGTCTTGCGTCGTAGGGCGGGCGGGAGATATCGCGCTCGCCCAGCCGGTATCGCGTCCTATCAGCCCGCCCCAGCCGCTCACTCTTCAAAAGCGATATGTGAAGGCTCTTAACACGTAATTTAAAGTTATTTTTATACTTTAAGATTGAATATTATAATAATATATTTTTTTTATCTTTTATTTTTATTTTATTCTTTCGGAACATATGAAATTGAATACTACACAATGTAGGCCCATATCGCTTCGAGAATTTAAATTGAATAGTAGATATAATGTTATCAATTGAATAGCAAAGATTCAATTACCAGATCAGAATGAAAACTTTCACAAAATATTATCAAACGCACTTGTAACTGATCAAAGCCAACATCACCAAGCCACATCTCAATTGGAAAACAATGTATTGGAAGTTACAGACAAAACTATATCCAATAACGAATGCAGCAAAGTCTATAATACATTAACAGATTTAAAAACCAAATTACGAACAGTAATCCAAAGAGCCGTAAGTGCTGTTTATTTGCAATCTAAATTGAATGCTAATGCTCTTGTAATACGGTTCTGAGATGTAGACTGTTTGTATGTGTGGATAGCGGAATATCAAAGGTTTTAGAACTTGTGTTAGACGATTGCATTTAGGCTTAATACTTGCACAATGCCTACTTTTGTGAGCAGTTTGTTTCCTACTAAGTTGTTGGGTAATGAGTGTCCCACTGCGGGATAAATGTATTTATAATATACTATCTGCGTCCTGCAGTTTTACTTGCTCGTAGCGTGATTTTATGTTATTTTTGTCCATATTCTTCCTTGATGGTCACTGGGTCTGATTCAGTTGTCTTGCCAATAGCTTTTCTATGTTACAACTAGCTATTTCTTTTTTGTCTCCTTACTTTCTTAGTTCATAAGGTTCTACAGAAGTTGCTATCCCGGTCATGTGGGAAATAACGTACATTTTGACCGATACACAGACGGATGGTTTAACTCATAAAACCTTCATAATTCAAAGCTTGTTTATTTAATACGATTTTTTCTTAAATTACCAAATTTACATTTTATACTATAGTAAGTAGAGTATAAGCCCTCACATTTATGTAACGCCTGAAAAAGGCCGTTAAGCTGAACTCCAATTATATAGATATATGTATTTAAGAACTGTACAACCTTAACATGCAAATAAATATTTTGAGTTTGTCTTTACTTTTTAGCGTCTTAACGTTTCTTTTTAGCGTAACAGAAAATTTCGCAAAATCGGTTAACTCATTGACTAGGCACGACTTCTTCGAACAATCGAGACTTAAACCCATAACCCTCCTTTCAACAATCGGTAAAACTGAACCTGCTTGAACAGCATAAAGGAAACTTACATACAAATACAATGTAAAACGCATCGTTTCTTACTACTCTTGTAACAAGAAATGATATTATTTGATAGCGCAACCTACATTGCTTCTTTTCTTATCTCTGTATGTTAATTGTAATTATGTTTCGCAGCAATGTACCCGGGGGCATACGATACTGCATTCTATATTCTTAAGAGATAGCGCTAGGTGTACTGGTTCTCTTTTTGGATACCATTTACTTTGAGCAAGTTGAGTTAACTTGCTTCTGATAGGAAAGAATATTGCAATTGATAAAAGTTTTTAACTACTGACGTCATTCCCGCCATTTTAAACACCTTTGACCCTTTTTGCCTGTGCTGCCTTTTTTCTGCGAAACTTTGTCTCGTCCACTTTTCACTGGGTACAGCCTTTTCCTAAACCATGTGTGGCTCGGACTGTTGAAGATAGGTAAGTAACTGTTGAGTTGTCGTCCGCAATCCATTTGACTTAAGGACCCAGAAACTATTTACTTACTAATCAAGGAAATCTGTTGTCATCATTTTCCACAGCTTTCACACTACCATGTTCTTAGTATCCAACGAAGCTAATAATAACTGATACATTTTCTCGAGAATTTCTAAATTCACAAATATTTTAGACTTAGACACTGAACAAATAATGCTCATCACACAAACATTTCTCCTTGGTAGGAATCGAACCCACGACCTCCGGTACAGCAGTCAGGGCTATTAACCATTAGACCAATATGCCTTTACTTTTACTTTCTTTGTATCATTTTTCTACAAAATCCCAACAGAAAGTGTAAAAATCAAACTCTAATACGTTAACATCTTATACTGCCCCATACAAAACTAAAGACATCTTCAAATTTCAATAGACCACACACCAATATATTTGAGCGCGCTCTAAAACAAATTCGAGATATAAAACGTAAGTCAACAAGTGTACACAGAACGAACAGGGACGTTAGACAATCTACAATACGAAAAACACTAATAATTTCGAGTTTTAGTTTGTTTGGTAAAGCGAGACGGTTTTAGGTTGAACACGGATGTAAAGTGACTCTAGAAGTGACTACAACTACGCTTTGCTTAGCTGACATAGATTTGTTTATATCTCGAAAGAGAAATGCAACATACAACTTGCAAAAGCTTTTAATGATTTCAAGAAATCTAGACTTTAACTGGTTTTGAAATTTTGTAAAACCAAATTCATATCAATTGACAGCGTATATCGTGCAATAATGTCTACTAAACCAGTGACTATCTTCAATTAACATGCAAATGTTAATATATCTCTTTTTGACAGTCAAAAGATTAATGAAACAAGGCATATGTTACCATAGCTACATTTGACAGGCATAAGGTTCACTGATACAAGTCTGTTTCGTCCGTCCACGTTTACTGTCACATCTAGGTCCAGTCCAATCTCCGTGGCGTTACGTGCCGTATCTCGAGGTTCGCTCACGCGCCGCTAACGATTTATTTAGTAACGCAGTAACGACGTTTGTTCTGCCAGCGCCACACGTCATGCCCCTAGTTGTGTTTTTATCGCGACGATAACAAACCAGCGTTTGTTATATGTCAGTGTTCGCGAAATCATATTTTATTGAGTTTTTTAGATGTGATTTGTTAAAGAGCAAAGATTGAAGAGAACTTAATATGGTGATGGTCAGTATAGGTAGTATCGAAGAGAGACTTATTTAAGATTTTTTTAAATATCAATCTGTAGCTTATTTACATAAATTTTACTGAAATCTTCAGATTCAGATACATACCTATAATATTTGACATATAAACCGATTTATTATCATGACACTGGATGACAAGACACTTATTTGAAGCAGCGTTTCTTTCCTTTTATCAAAGCATCTTTGCCAAAAATTCAAATTTTATAATTCTCATTAATTTTGTTATCTATTGCTGAAATCTTCCTATAATTAAAAAATAAAATCAAATAACAAAACACGGACCCATAACAAGCGTAACAAACGGCATGACTTTCATCCGGACTACGAAATCGCAAAATCAAAATAATATTAAGAAAAGGATATTAAACATAAATATCAGGATATTAGACTATTCAATGAACCAGTATTCTTGAATTAAGTCATTAAATATTCATCCATAAAATCCAATTGGTTTCGTCTTGATACTTGAATATTATTAAAAATAAAACCGGTCAAGTGCGAGTCGTACTCTCAATACTAAGGGTTTCGTAAAAATAAAATGGCTGAAAAAAAATGCTAAAAGAATTAGTCACGCGAAAAATTTACTATCGTATCAATCTGTGCTTAAACTATATTTACATTTTTATCCTTTTTTCGGTTCGTGATATATCCGTCCGTCTGTCTATCACGGGCATGGCTATGCCCGTGATAGACAGACGGTCGGACAGACAGCTGGTTTCATTTTGCACTTTGGGTAAGGAACGATTGAAAATTATTCCTTTAATCGCCAAGACGCCGTTCACGTCACGATTTTGACAAAAGCCTTAAAAACAAACTTAATTAAAGCCGGGCTATTATCAAACAAACTTGAATTATGAAAATCGTAAAGTAATATTTATATCTTTTAAGTTTAATAGCGACATCTAGTCGCAGTTTTAGGAGCTATATTAGCTTTTTCTGACTAAAAGTTTTCTCTGAGTTTAGTAACCATTTTTTGGAGAGTTTATTAAACATTCGCTTGATTTGTGCAACTTTAACTGGTTTAAGCAAGATTTTCGAATACGATTTAAAAATTAATTACACGACTGACACACATACAATATACTCATTAGACAGTAAATAAAAAAAAATAGCTAAAAGCAAAGAAACTGTGACCCCAGAATTCGATGCAACATTTCACCCCAAGGACTCAAGTGAAAAAGTGTTAAGCAAAAATATTTTATTTAGCCTGGTGACGAAGGTACGAAAAGAGTTTCGATCCTGAAACTATTTAAACCTCATTAAACCAAATTAAATAAAACTAACCTACAAAAAAAAACTTATTTCGAAGACATCTAACAACCCTCTTAAACTATTTCCATACGCACATCAAGAATCACCAATTACAATCCAGCACAACACTTAAGATCAAAAACAAACATTAACAGAACAAAAAAGGACAACATTACTTATATTAATTTATTCTGAAGCTGTCAATTTGCTGTTAATTACACACCAGAGCAGGCTATTACAGTAAAACAACGAGCTTTGATAGACCGCAGTTATCGGAATTAACATAAGAATTCTGCTTAATCAACACTTAATGTTAATGCTGTTAAAGGATAATTTCACAAACTTTTTAAACTTAGTTTTCGTGAATTAAGTTCAGAGAACTGTGATCGAGTTTAGTGAATGAAGAAAATGTTTCTAATTTTACAGGTGACTTTAGAATTGCGTTGTTGCTTTTTTGTCATCAGAATTTTGAATACATTGAACTTAGGTTCAGTTACGTTTTAAGTATTAAATCGTCGAGTTTCAATTTTATAATAAAAATATAAACTGCGTTTTCCTCAGTTAGGTACTAGGTACTGGGGTAAAGAAACTGCATACAGTGTACTACGAAATAAAGCCAGCATGGACTTAATTTAAAACCATGAACCGAGTTCAGTACAACTGATCAGGTTCATACCAGTGTAGTCCGTCCTCGATGTAAATGCATTCTCGTTTGACTTGCAATTTGTTCTTACTTTCTTTGTTTTTATACAAAAGGTGATGACAATTGGGTTCCTTCGCGTTCGTTATTGTAATTTTATTAATGTCTGTGTTCATTGCTGTGCTAATTGGTAGGTATTTTAGTTTCTCTTGGATGTTTAAATTAATGTTTTGTTTTTTTCTTTTCAGGTAAGTACACAATGCATCGGTGCTGGCTACTTTGTAATACGTTTGGGACGTTTATCTTGAAATCTGATCTGACAACAAAATAAGTAAGTCTTGTGGTAACTATCGGTTGCTATAGAAAATACAAGTATCATTTGAAAGTAAGTTTCAATCAAAATTATTAAAAATAATGGTATTCCCAGCAAATAATTATTTTATTTTGCCTCAACCTACAATAAAATGAATCTCTGAGCTATATTACTTAAAATATACCTTTTCAAATCCAATTAGTTTAAATTTAACCAAAAACACTATCACACAAACAACAAAAAAAACAATCTTAACAATTCCATTACAACCACATCATAATTCAAAGCAACAAAGCCTCCAGTTAGCACGAAATTAAAAGGTGTTAGTATCCGCCCGCCCTGATGGTATCGCCGCCCGCCCAGCTCTAATTGAATATATATCGACTCAGGTGCGCTCTAATGGCCTGATAGTGGACTATCTTGTTCTACGTGGAATTATAATAGAAACTACACGGATTTAACTTTTAAAATTTGAATGGTATTAAGTTTGGTGGTTTGGGTTAAATGGTAAAAAATGTCTTGAGGTAATTTCATGTTTGCTTTGTATTTATAAATAAGCAATTGTTTTGTTACAATAAAATTGAGCTAAAGCTATTAAAACAAAAATCAGTTAGATTGGCCATCATCGATGTGCTATGTGCTTTCTGGACGATTTTAGGCTACATTCTTTTATAACTATGCTTATATTCATCACATTCAGTACAACCCTATTAAGCATAAAAAATTAAAGGTTTACCCCTCGCGGACCACATGCACAACACATCAAATTTAATTGAAGACGCTTACCATCCGGAACTGTCGCAATAAACATTTACAGCACATTTAAAATCCAGAAAAACAATATTCCGGACTTTTGCTGGACTTCGAAATCCCGGAGTAGAGTGTGACCCGGCGAGGGTCCACAGATACACATCTCAGGAAACATATCAGGCTTCGTTACAGGGGAATAAATAAGTGCGGATGCATTAGGGCGGGCGGGCGAGCCTCAGGTGATCTTCCGCCCGCCCTGTATCGCTGATAACGTACGTTAACGGCTGTTAACGGGCGTTAGCGGGCGTAACGACGCCGTTAGTAGAGGTTACTTCCTCGGCCATTGTGTGGAGTGGCCGAACACTGGAACTTTATAAAATGGTGCGCCTCATAAATTTGTTAACCGATCATGTTAAATTTTCTCTTATCTCTAAAGCTGTTGGTCTTAGATTCTGCGATGTTGGACCCATCTCCATTGGGGTTCACACCTATTCACTGTATGGTTTGCACTTTTCATTTTCTTCACTTGTTTTCTCCAAAAAGGTTAGACCCGTTAGACCGTTGTTACTACATTGTTCTAGCAATTGACAGTTAGAAGTATATGCAAAGGCTTTTCAGAGATGCGAACAACAGAATAATAAAATTATGGACAAAATCCGTTTCTTTTTATAATGTATGTCTGCATGGTCTTTGGTTAACACAGTTTCATAAAAAAAATCAAGCTCAAATGACGTCATAACTTTACTAGACAAATTAAAATTGTTTACACTATTTACGAAAATAACGTTATAATAAATTGGCAATATTCAATGTCAGACATATAATTTTAACGTTCAAAACAGTCTGATATTGTGATTTAGATGTTATCTTAATACAAGACAAGGCCCATTAAGATGATACATTTCTATTTGCTTACGATAGCCGTAATTTATCGCGTCTTTATTTGTTATTGCAATGTGTTCAAATGTTTTTGTGCTCTGACAACATTCGAGTCGTTTGAGTCATTGTTTCAATAAGGTTTTATTGTTTTTTGGTCTCGTATGGAACCTTTTTGGTTTGCCTATAATTGAAGAAAAAATATCGAGTATTGATCACCACTATTCTCAATTGAGGGTTGGTGATTTCATGCTAATCGTATTGATCACCACGCTTTTCTTTTTGGCATGTTTTAGTTTGAGATAAAATGTTTTCCTTCGGCTATAGTCGCGTCGTAGAATCCAAAAAAAACAAAAGCATTTTGATCCTGCAACTAGAGGCAAAAAGGTACTTTTTAAATCCGAAGCCAATACAATAATTAACAACCCTTTCAAGTCACAGCCCTAAACGTCCACAAGACAGTTTGAACTTTATTTAAAGCTTCACTCTATGACTCATAAAATTCGTATGTCTGTACAATTTACGGTTTGATGAAGAAGCTTTTAATGCATGCAATAGTTTTAAGCTAATAACTTTTGGTTTATCAAGTCGTAAAGTGGGATATGGTCTCTATTAGCCTTAAGGAATAAGGGAAATTCAAGTCACGTTTGTGAATAACATTTGTACACATATTTACTGTTGATAGTAATGTGTATCGATATTTATATAAAGAATTGAAATAGAAAAAGGTAAATTAATTAAAAAAAGTAAAGGATCTTAGTTTTTATTTTTATTCAAACACCTAGAGTCAGTCAGAGAACAGCCAGAGAAAGGGCCAGGAAAACGGTCTACTTGAAGTAAAAACTTTTGATTATAAGTAAAAGATATGTATATTTCCATATGCTGTTCTGGTAGTACAATGCGTGATACCATTGATTAAATTGTAATCAACATTTAGAAAATCTTATAACAAAGACATTTAATATAGTGACTCACAATAATATAATTAAAATGACCACACAAAGCAAAAGCTAAACAAAGTTGGTTTCATAGCAACAATCATTTACGGAATAAAATTAATTGATTAAAAAGCATTGATCATACTTTATTAATTAAATGATTCAGTACTATAAAATCTTAATAACAACAATCACAAAATAAATTTACATCAAGAATATTATCCCTAAAAAGTACAAAAGTATTTAAAACATCAGGCTGAAACGAAACACTACTACTATATTACATAAAGAATGAACGATATCGCCAATTCCAACTATTCCAAACTCTCAAATATGTAACTTAATCTGAACAAACTATCTGGTATCTTGTAACGTTATCTACGGAACTAGCTTATTTACTTTAAAATTCAGAACAATTCGGCGGAATCTGAAGCATCCGCGTTCACAAGTTGGTATCGCGTCCGTATATATCAGGGCGCAGTATCTTGGAGTAGTGCTGTCCTGATATTCTACTGGAGGCCGGGATTGTCCAAAGAAGAAATATCATAATATCGAACCGTGCTTATAAAAAACACGGATACTGATGTGTAGGATAAAACTTTTTGAACTAGATCTATTTTGACAAGCTCTACTATAATTGTAAAAGTTTTTCTGTGGTTGTGGCTTTGTAATTTCTTTGAATTATTACATACACAGTGCTTAAAAATTAAAAAAAAAAACAATTTTGCATCGAAATTACTCCAACGGCAACATTAAAATAATTTTCTAAAACACAACCATCCCGGGACTGTCACCTTTCCCCGGGCCACCGGATCCCGGACACGACCAACACTGGTTCGCAAAGTAAAAGTTTTGGTAGCAAGTGCACTGCATCGAGATATACGCCCAGATCTCGGACGTATAAAATTTTAAACTGCGCTCTTAGCTACTCAACATTTTTCATCCGTTGTACCAGGATAACAGATAACCATGCTATGATACATTGGGCTGTGTTAAGATTCCGATCAGTAATTTTCGCGTTTTGCTCCTTTTGTTACGGAATGGAACGTTTCCGTTTGAACTTCGTTTTTATTTGAACGTTTTCTGGTATATTGCACTGAGGGAAGAGATCATAAAAGATAATTATAAAGCCGAGAACAAAAAACGAAATTAAACCATTTTGGCGATGGTTACAGCAAAACACTAGCAGATTGACATAAACCAGGTCTTATTAAACATCCAGCAGTGGGATGTAGGTATATAGGCTGGTATTATTATTTTCATTATATCATACATAGATGGTACAATTATGTCGGCAATACCCAAAAATAGAATTCCATTTTTATGCATCCTTTATCAAGCTATTAGCGACTAAGATTTTAGCGATAATTAATAACAGAATAAAATCGTTCAGTAATTAAATACAATCAAATAAATGATCAGTTTGACATTTACAAATTAAATTAATATCTATTTAATTTAAAAGTCATATAAGTTCAAGAAAATAAGCTACAAGCCTAGAACGTTGTTCTGATATTGCAATAAAATGGTAATTTTACGTTTTGCTATCTTAATTGTACTTACCAGTGTGTTTTAATTATAAATTAAGATTAAATTTGTTGTATTGTCTCGTGCCATATTAGTGCATGCTTGGCCGATATCAGCTGATTGGTAAAGGCAAGTTTAAGGCAGGTTATACGAAGATATAAAAGTAATTAAAAAAGGAAACTAGCCATAGTATATTGACAGATAGGGAAGAGGATGGATATAGCATGTTACTGGAAGTAACGATGTGTCCTGCATTTTTTGAAATTTACTAATGGTATCTAATAGACGAAAGGGCAGGTTTGATCCCCAACGCAAATAGGCTTTGATATATATATAGGCTATAAGATACTACTGAGAAATGGTGAAAGAAAACGTCGAAAAAAATAAATCTGATTTCGGCAACCCACAGTGAGCTAGCGTTGTAATCAATGCTTAAACTTGACCTATAATATGAAAAGAAGTCTGTACCCTGCAGTGAGGGTTTCATAGCCTCGAATTATAAAAAAAAACTTAATTAACAGCTAATTGCTTAAATACTTTTTGGAATCTTCTTATCCCTGTTTACGGGTAGACGCAGAAGCATTCTTCATACAGTAATCCAACACAGAATAGATAATCATTTCACACATGTTGCAACACTCAATCAAGTTCGATTTAACATACAAACGTTAGCCTAAAGTATAATTTCCAAAGGCTGGAACAATAATAACGTGGTACATTGTATTCGCAAGCGTTTGCGCTCAAGACATCGACAACGATACGTTTGTAGATACGACTAACTTCGCAAGATCCAATACGAAACACCGAAAGTTGTTCTGTGTGTGGTGCAAGCGAAAAGAGGTGGGAGGGTCGAGTATTAAACGTATCATAGAAAGAATGAGGAGAAGGAAGGAGTTTATATTACACTAGCTGTTGCCCGCGACTTCGTCCCCGTTGGTAGAAGATATAAGTTATGATTTATACCTGCCCTGTTTTTTCCACATTGTATTTTCGCTCCTATTAGTCGCAGCGTGATGGTTTACAGCCTAAAGCCTTCCTCGATGAATGGTCTATTCAACACAAAAATATTTTTTTTAATTTGGACCAGTAGTTCCTGAGATTAACGCGTTCAAACAAACAAACTCTTCAGCTTTATATATTAGTATAGATGTGTGTACTTTTATTAAATATTAATGTAACCTTAATGTTAATTTTAAATTGGTTATTTTCAATGGGTGTTTAAAAAGTGTGTCTAAACGCGTGGTCAGTGCACCTATTCCCATAAGTGACGTAAATACAAAAAAGCGCGTTTTGTTTCCATGATTTTTTTTAATTAACTGTCAGTATGCGATGCATAAAATTCAATAAATGAAAGGAACATCATTTTGATCAACAACAAATTACCATTTCTTACCGATTGTAGTCCTAAGATTCCTAATAAATGTCTTTTAAACTGGTGATGTGAAGTGAAGCCAGTTTGGTTTAAACGAAGTATAAATACCCGCCGCATTTTCCACCTTAACCCACAGCCCTACACACTGCAACTAATACGGTTTAGATGCACTTCTAATTAAACTGTTATGTTAGTTTGTGTGTCTAATGTCTCGCGAATGTTTCTCTACGTGCGATAGCATTGTCTCACATCGACTGTTTCTGGTGTTTCTGGTGTTCCGAGCTATTTGCATTCGTGGTAAGTGCCGGTATATGCCGGTGTATGTAGTATGCGGCTGTTTGGTGATGGTGTTGACGAGTTTGGACTGGTGGTGGGTTTTGGTAGTGGCGTGAAGTTTGAGATAGAGGGTACAAGAATGGTGGATGTTTTGTTTGGTAAGGCTATTGTGGATGTTTAAATTGGGTGAGTTTTTCAAATTTTTTAAATCAATTATAGTACGAGTAAATGGATTCTTTTTTGTATTACGGAAGTTTAAGACGAGTAATGGTTTCATATTTTGCAAATTAAATTTAGCGAACTTTTAAAAAAGTATTCTACTATGTATAACTAGACATGCATTGAAGAATAAAGATTATTTAAAAAAAAAGTTTACATCACAATAAACCAAAATTTTATTTCTATCATTGCGCTGATTATTACCTTAGATCATATACCTTAAAAAGAATAAAAAAATTGTCACAAAACCACCTCAAACCTCCATCTTAAACATGAAGCAAGTATTCTAGAATCATCTTAATTACTCTACATTCCTGGGCACCTAAGCGACACTTACATATATTTAATCTCGCGATAGCCGCGCACTGAAGCATTAATCCCGAGGATGGGCCACACTTATCGGTGAAAACTTAAAACATTCGGATAGCTCAAGACAAATGAATCACTTTATTCTATAAGCTGTGTTTACAATGATCTGATTCGTGTAAAACTTTACATATTATAGTAAATTTAGGGCTTTTTTTAATAGGGAGTGTTGGGCATATCGGCAAGAGAGTCATGGTTTGGTGAAAACCCCAATCACATCAGTCGTCCTTGAGAAGTTTTTTTTTATTAACTCTTCTTTTGTCTATTCCCTGCTGGACTCCGATGAACAAACTTTTGAACTTCTTTAATATGTTTTGAAATGGATGACGTTATTCATCTTTAAAAATATCAACAATCAATCAAAGCACTCATTATTAGATCTGTCACATGAAAAAAGTTAAGAAAGAAATGTGTTGATTACTGCTTCAAAATCAGAACCATTATAGCTATTCGAAATTCAAATGTACGTCAATGTCAATAAACTCCTCCTAAACTGGACCGATTAAATTGATTTCTGTTTGCGGTTGGTTGGCACCCTAAATGATATAGATACACAAGTGAGCCCGGCAGAAAAAAGTTGGGCGGATAGGCTAGTTTAAAAAAAAACCCAAATAATTAGCCTCAAACCGTCTCAGCTCTATCACCAACGTGGCCCAGCCTTTACAAAGATATAAGCACATATTATGTGAGATTGTGCCTGACCAGATAACTCGAAGTGCTTTTGAAGATAACATCCCGTTCGTGAGACGAAAATCCGAGTATGATTTAAATACATATCTGTGATGTTACGTTATCTCCTGCGAAAATGTCAATGCCTCATTGTCAGATAAGTTGGCGCGTGTTTGCTTAATGTAGGATTATTAATATAGCTAATTGATGCGGATTCTGTGACTCATGCGATGTTTAGATGTGTTTGTATGCTGTTGGGGGATTTACTTTGTTTGGTTATAGTTTTTTTTTATTGAAAATTAATGGTGTTGGAATACAGGCTTTATGGCATGGTCAGGACGTATAGTTGAGTGGTAGTATAGACCACCATGCTATAAGCCCACCGTGCCCCGGGTTCCCGCATAGTACAAGAATTTGTGTGTCTTTGGGCATGTGAATTGAATTATTTAAGTAATGGTGTTTGAATTTCCCTGATCTTAAAAAAACACAGTAAATTTTAGTGTTAACAAGATTTATTTATTAAATCGAATATACTTATTACGAAGTTTGCGATGCAAAGTCACATGATTAGCATACCATTATAAACATTAAACATGAATATAAAACTAAAACCAGCTAATAACTTTTGAGTGAAAGTTCGCTAATCTGAGTCTTATCGCTTTGAACTTTTATAAGTTTACTGATAGCCTGATAGGGCCGGTTCGTATCCGGCGGAGATTGATACTCGATACGAGAATAGATAAGATATATTTGTATATATTAATACTAGTTGTAAATAGTTTTAACTGGGATATACTACTTGAGAATAATAGTGTGTTTCATCATAAGTCTGAAGGAGACAAACTGCGTACTCTTTTTTGCGCCTTTTAAGAATTTCAAGCACCTACATATGGGCTTAAATCTGCACGATTCATAGTTTTTCCAGCTATTCATTTGTTTCTCATTAAACTTAATGATTAATATAGATTCAATAAGTTAATCAATCTATAAGTCAATAGTCAATCAATTCTCTTTCTTACCTTTCCTAAACAAGAAAATCAGCTCATATTCTTTATAAATATAACCAAACGTGTCCGCTTTACTTATCATTTTTACTTTGCTTAGATCATTTATTTTACAAATGTCAGCTGCATCAATCCGACCTGAGATTTAAGAATGATATAAAAAAATCTAGGTACATAGTCAACTAACATCTCATTTCTTCCCGACACGACTATACAAAATTACAACCTAACAATTAAAAAACACAAGTAAAAGGATCCATAATACAATTTTCTCCTATACCCAAACGCCGAGGACACACTTCGTGAATCCTAGTATAATTTCTGAAGGCAGTCAGTCAATCAGGGTACGTGAATGCAGGTTATCACCGCCCAGCAGCACTCTATCTCTGTACACATCATGGCCGCCTTATCACCACGCACGCAGCCACCAGCCCCGCTACCTCGCAGCGTTCAATATGAACTGGTGCAAATATATGGTTGACTTAATGTTATGTGGTTCGATTTTTAAATGCTTGTGTTGTTAGGGCTGGTGTTTCTATAAATATTTTTTTTAATCTATCTTTTTTTGTAGAAACGATTTTTAGTAGAGACGATTTTTTTAAAGGGAGTTTTAGGGCTTTGAATTTTGTTGATTCGAGATATTTTATTAAAATACTAAATTATGTTATAAATATGTGTAGACTTCAATCTAATTTTTACGAACGATAATATTTCCAATGTTTAAACACCAGAAAAAACGGTTAAATATTGTTTCTTATATTTATGTAAATAATAGATAATCTTAAAATTACAATAAAAAGTACGATTAAACCAATGCTCTGTAACTCGGTTCTCCGTAGTGTTTACCTTTTTGCCACGTTTAAGTCAAAAGGCTGTTATCAGCCTGGTGCATCCATCACTGGCCGCCAGTGTTGCTAGAGCACAAAATTGAATTTACTCAGTTCCTTTTTATTTTAGGAAGCCTTTTTATTATTTCAGTGTGGGGGTTATAAAATCTCAGAAGGCCAAACAAAATATGGAAATAAGAAAAATATTAGATACAGTAATTGAAAATATTTTTATATAAAGTTTCTTGAGTATGATTGATTACTTAATGATGCAACGTGCAAACGATGTTTCTCATTGAACTCTCTCACTAATTTAAAGGGTAGTATATTTTCACCTATTCACACAATACTTCAGAACAAAAAAATATTTATCCCTGACAATAGCCTCCATTAAATGTATATCTCAACAAAAAAATCTAAACACTAAACCAAACCAGAATCCATACAGCCACATAAAAACGTGGAGGGTGGCAACACTGGGCGCGACGCGGCTCGGCGCTCGCCGTTATCAGTGCCAACCACCCGGCGTTTGTCGCGTTTTATTTCAGACTACCTATAGCCTGTTTAAACTTCACACTCAAGCCTTTTAATGCTTGAGGTCAAGTCAACATGCTTTGTAACATGTTTTCCCAAAGTAACGCGTTTTCGCATGTTTTATGACTCGCTTTTTATTTTTTTAGGCTGGTAACTCTGGATTGTTTGTGGTTTTTTATCTGTCATAATTTTTGACGTTTACCTATTCGTTTTTTTAGGTTTACTATTAGTGTTAAGTGGCCCACATATTATTCATAAAAAAATGTATCAAAGGATCTCAAGCAAACTAATAAAATTATTAGTTCCTTTCTGAGTAAGTTTGAAATGTTTGTAAATAATTTTCGAAAATCATACAATTTATAAAAAAAAAAAAAAAAAAAAAAAAAAAAAAAAAAAAAAAAAAAAAAAAAAAAAACAATACAATTTATTGAACTAAAAATGATTGAGTTGTATTTCCATATTGTTACTGCTAACGTGTAGCACACACTACAAGCCCTTCAGGGCTGGACGTAGACATAAAATTTATTAGGTTTTGAGTATCAAAATCAATTTGTAGTTATCTTGGCAGAATTATAGGAGAATACCAAACTAGGAAATTCCTCTTTATACTTTAAATAGCTATAAACGACAATATATTTATATATTGACAATATTTGAAAAGTTAATCAATTCAGAGCACAGATAACCATTATTTTTTACAATTGGCAAGTTTCTTTTAAGCCCTTATAATGTAGTAACATATCTAAACATATATATCACACTCAAATAAAAACACAAAACGCACAGACAAGTCATCGTACAGTAATCCCGCCTTTTACAACCACAGATTATAAATAGGGCTCTGTCATGTATCTTTGACAGTAAATTGCAGAATAAAACGCCATTTATGCTATGATAGTCCTAATTAAATAGTAAATATTCTTATCTGTGGACTCGAGATGACGTTTAGCACTGGATAACGTTATTACAAAAATAACTAAATAATCTACTTCGAGATCTGTGTCATTAAAGAAAAATGACCGTTAATATAGTAAGATTATAAATTAAGCTTTTATTGAAGTTTTTTTTATGGCACAAATAGTTTTAACGAAACTTATTTATCAAATTAGTATACTGCACTTTCAAGCCCTTTTGGAGGGTTAAGTTAAGTCCTTTAGTCATAATAGACAAGGCATTCCTTTACAAAGTAAACCTGATGTCATATGTGACAGGAAGTCCCATCACTTATTAACCTCATGTTCCTCATATTTAAAGATAAACTATAAGCTCAACAGGGTATGAAATTGAAATATTCTAAAATTAAAATCGAAACAATTGTATTCAAGAAAATTAATTCCATGACCGTTAATTAAAATCTGAAACATCAATCACAAAATAATTACCTCGCAACCAAATGACAAAGGCCAGATGTTCTAAAAAAGGTACAAACAATCGGTTCACGAGAAGTCCGCGATATCTGTGTAATCGGCGCTCTTAAGGCAATCCTTATCCCACTTACGTGTCTCCCATTACCATTAAAATCTGAACTTATCTTGGTCAATAAAAACGCGGACCGGTCCAATATATAAATAATAATACACTGAACAATAACGGCTGGTAATTAGGCAATAAATTCTTCAAGCCGATATGAGAGATATTAAGAAAAAGGCAACGTTTGATTTGTTTGTGGCTGACTATGTGCTGTGGGTATCCATTTGTTTGGACGATACGGTTGGTAGCGAAACTGTATATTTATAAGCCTAACTTCACATTTTGAGGATAATTACTAGGATAATTTGATTATGAGGAGTCTTAGGCATTTCGTAATCCAGACAAGAGCACACAAATCTCCGGATTCGGAAAACCTTTAACTGTGTGTGACCATCACCTGAACCGTTGATAGAAATGTCATCGGAGACTTCATTCTTTTCATATACAAAGAAGCTATCATTTATTTACAATTTGGAATACAGAAAATATTTCAACTGAATGAAACTGTGGACGGAATTGTGAACCAACTTGTTGATTCATCAAAGCTTTTGTTCCAATTGTTGAACATTTGTAGTACCTATTAACGTGTGTTGTACATTCTCTCGTAATCCTTTCATCGCATTGTTAACCATTTATTTTATGTTACTCTTGCATTGCGTAGCCTTTTTCAAACATATGTCAGGATCGTCTTCAAGTCTTACCACCAGATTTTTAGTGACTCGTGTAATAACGAGCAACGAATGCCTTTCAAAACTATATTTCTTTCCATACAAATTCAAAATTATTTCATCTTTTTTTTATCCTTGTCCTTACTTTTTGGAATACCAAACAACATACCAAATAAAGTAATTCCGATAAAACACCAACAGCTTCCGTTTTTATGTATCAACACCCTTTAAAAATTGAAATTAAAACTTGGATCAAAACCGTACCGGCCGACAACGTACATTCCGGGCCGAAATCTCACGATAAGGCCCCATTCAGTTTTATATTTACCGCGCGATAAGGGTTTGCCCGCGAATCGATTAGCCCAGTCTAACAAATGATCCTATCTGTTTGCCAGCTCAGGAAAACATATAGCACTTTATGTTGCGAAATGTTCTCGAATGTAGATGATAATCTAATGATTTTTTAACCAACAATCAGGCGAATGGTGTCCAGTCTGAGGATACCGAAAGGAGAGATCTCGTTTATGAGAAGAGTGACGTGAGAAATGTGAAAAAGTGAAGGTTCTTGTGCAACAAGCAATAAACTGTCAAAGTTTTGTCATTTTCAGCCTTTCTACAAAAGTCAAACAAAAATTGAAGAACGTTATATTAATAATGATGTGTGGTTATAGCTTTATTCTTGTTTTGCTCAATCAATTTGTCCAACACATTTGCGGCACTCACCAAGAATTCCCTTGTTTAATTCCTGTTTAGCTTAAGTGGCGGGTTGCCAGCCTTAAATAAACAGCCTTAGGTTATCATGCCGGCCATTTGACCGTCAAATTCACATTCCCTTCAACTTGGCATTTCAGATAGATCGGCCACCCACGTCCGTCAGATAGCACGGGACGCAGTCGGCGATAGTTCGGCCGCGCTCGGCTCGCCTCGGCCAGCTTCGGCTCAGCTCGTAGATGTCCGCGATTGTGCCCACGCGCACACAGATGAAGTGTGGAAATTTGTTGCTTTGTCATATTCAAAGATTTAGATACTTGATACC